>NW_023614606.1:0-60001 GCF_013339695.2 Rhipicephalus sanguineus
GGGACCTGCCCCGGCGAACCAATGACGTACACCCGGCAAACGGCCGATCTGCTTTGTATGCTGTTATGCCAGTCATGTGGCACGCTATTGCAATCGCGTGCAGCTGCCTCGAGTCACGTTCAGTTCAGTTCAGTTTGTTACCTTAAAGGCCCCCCTTTGTAGGAGGGGCATTACATAACGGCTGGGGTTTTATTTCGGTGAACAATAAGCAGTGAAAGTGGTTTTAGTATTGCAAATGATCAATAACACGGTCTTGAAAGGCAGATGCTGAGGCGATGATGACGATGTCCCGGGGGAGGCGTGATTGTCGCCCGTCACCAGCCAGTCCAGCCGCCCATTCTACGACCTACCTCCACCTATGTCACCGATTTCACACCCACCTCTATCTACTCGTCGCTCTCCGTCTCAACAACGTCGCTGACTGTCACGGATGCGGCCATGTCCCGTCGCACGAGACCAGGAAAACTAGTCGTCGAAGTCCACGAGGCAAGGGCTGCGATGCTATCGAACTGTTAACGCCCTCAGTGAAGCCCATCGAGCTTAATACACGTGTTTGTGGACAGTGTTCGCGCATCTGCTTTTGCCGACACTGGAGCCGCCATATCCGTTATGGACACAAAACTTAGCCGTTTACTACGAAATGTGCCGACGCCACGGGGATGTCCCTTCGCACACCTAACGCCCAAAGTATTCATCCAACGGCAGTATGCACAGCTCGCGTCGTCATTCAGGACGCTCGATACGACGACGTCGAGTTCATATTTGCTGAATTCTCTGACAACGTCATCCAGGGATCGGATTTGCTATCCCGCGACGACGCTGTAATTCCCTGCGCACCAGCCCAAATACAGTGAAACCTCGGGGATACGATCACAGCTCATACGAATTTCAGGGTGATACGAATTTTTCGTTGGTCCCGGCCAAGGCCCATTGGCCTGCAATGCAGTGGATTACGGTTGTTGCGAACCGATTTTCACCCAGTGACGTTTGATACGAACGTTCGCTACCGCATATGTACGAAGAGGTGCTGTCCACGCTGTCGCGGAAGACTCGCCAAGCACGTGCGAGTGCCGGAACGCAAGCGTGGGCATGCGCGCTGCACCGTGAAATCGTCAGAATCACGGTTTAAGAAAGACACTTTTCGTACGGTCTTTTCTTACCTTTAGAGACGCGTCACGGCCTCCGAGTGTCGCGGGTCACAACGCATCTGGTTCATTAATTAAATACGCGCGTACGGGCCGTATATTTACGATTGCTGGTATGATTGCCGACATCTAAAAACTTAGCTGACAATCATTCAGGGTTCTTCCTGACGTTGCTGCGGCCCTGAAAAGCAATAAATGAAAATGTACGCCAGCTTTCTTTTGTCGCATGCTAATTTTCCGTGCTTTCTGGTGATACGAATTTCGGGTGATACGAATATTTTTCGTATCACCGTGAGATTCGTATCACCGAGGTTTCACTGTAGTCACCGTACTCATATTGACGCCGGCAAACAGTTCATCGGCTTCGAGCAAGCTGCTCGTGAACCAAAGTGCCTCCAAAATCGTCACCTGCTGTTTCAGTCTACTGCACCAATCTTTCTGACACCGTTGCACTCATTTCGCCATCTCATAGAGTTTGCACTAAAACAGGCTGGTCGGTGACATTTGCGACCGCGGAAGTCACTCAGGCCAGCACCGTTATTTTAACACGAAAGTGTTTTATGACGGGGTCCACCAAGACTTCAGTGACGTATTTCCATCGCGGAAATGACTTCGAAAAAATATACATAATCAGATGAAAAAGAAAAAAACCGACAACGGGCATCGATCCCACGAACGCTCGGTCTGCAACAGCAGATGCCGGGCACTCTATCCACTGCGCCACGGGCACAGACTGCGCGGGTTTTTACAAACGCGCCTTTTATATCTACCACTCTCCCGGTCGGCTGGCTGGTGTTGCCCTCTGGAAGTGGTAAGGTAAAGTAATTCGTCATTGCTGTGGCCTCCGGGACTAGCACCAGCAACGCGTTGCGCGTCCGTCCCATTCGGCGCGTTTTCACTAGAAGTTGAATTTTGTCAGTGCCTTAACACACCGCGAGGTGGCGACCTTTGCCCAAGCGTCGTAAAAGCGCCGGTCTCGCTCAGCATCACGCTAATACAAACCAAAAATAGCTCTGCGACACGCGCCTGCCTCACTTGGCTGTAACACCGCGTTCCATGCTCACGCGCTCGCCCCGAGAAAAATCGCGGCCGCGCTACCGGGGAAGCTCGACGCGCTTTGCGTTTCCCTCTAGTCCGGCCGTGGTGTTCAATCACATGTTAACATGCCGCGGGATGGCGACCAAGTTCTGCGTCCAATATGCGACGCTCTTCTGGCTATCACACCTCGTTATCTGATTACGCTTTCACCGTTAACTACTACAGCTACCACAAGGGTTTGCTTAATCATTAACCATGGACGTTAGTAGTCGGGATGCAGATGTACCACCAGTCATCAAAGTGGGTGCATACACGTTAAACGGCGCCATTAGCTGCCAGACATCAATATATTTTGTACCAACACATCCTCGTATATTGTCACGTTGGTGCGAGGGGATTGTCTTGGCATATGTGAAGAAGCACGTAAAGGCGACCCAGCGAGAGCAGATGACAGAGCGGCCGATCGGTGGAAGCAGAGGAAGAGGAAACAGCTCGTGCTTCAGAGGAGAAGAAAAATATGGTTGATCCCTCCGTCATTAGAATCGGAATGATGCGAAAGTAAAGCGTGCCCTTACAGAAGTAACTGAATGTTTACTGTACATTGATGTAAGAGAGTTTGCAGAATGTATATTAATGTCTGGAAGCTAATGGCACCGTTTCGCCACGTTTACGTCGTTACGTCGTTATTCACCCCTTCATGGACGGTTTAGCACGCTAAGAAAAACGTGGTGAATATTTTCTACGCGGCTTCCAGAGGCAACATATGAATAATCATCGTCGCTGAATTTTTTTGTTTAACAGCTTATGGGATGATGGGATAGGTTCGAGCATGCAGAACGGCTCGGCGCTTTGAATCGTCGTGAAACTCGATTTGATTTTGATCCTTTTCTTTCTTTGGTGCGAGTATTGGGATCCCCTAGGTCGCGTCTTTCAGCTATGCTCTTCATTCCCCACTCCAATTTAGCGTTGAGTGTGTCCTATGGTATTACCGACACATCTAAAAACATTATGCTTGCATGTCATGCTTGTGGCAGTTTGCATATTTCCTTCCCTGTCCGCCGTCCTGGCGATTTCGGTGAGGTGGTCGAAGTCATTGTCATAAAGGTGCCGCACAGGCCTTTTTAGAAGTGAATACTACTAGTACTACACCTGTGTTTAGGGGTTATTTCCATGGTAATACATTTTCTTCTTTACACACTACACTGGTTCTCGCTGTTTGGCGTCATTTAGCCAGGTGTCGAAGGTAAGTATTTTTTTTTCTTTTTAACAGCTAAGCTGTTAAGCACGGCATGAAAACGTCCCTGCTCCGCAAAAAAAAACAAAAACTAGCGCCGCCATTGCCTAGCAACCAACCAATTCAGAGTTGTGCACCACGTGGCGTAACCTCACCAAGCCGCGCATCTACCGAAGCAGTAGCAACGGAGAGAAGCCGCCACCGAGCCACGCCTGCCGACGGGAACACTCCGCGCATCTGCTGCGCCTAGCTACCGCAACAGCTTCTGTGACGTCATCAAAGCGCGCGTAGACCGTGGCAACAGCTCGCGCCGAAGCTACTGTGACAGCTAAATATAAACACGCCAAACTTAAAATGAAATCTCGCCTTTAGCAACAGTTTACGTCACGACATGCGTCATAAAATAGACTTAGTGCTCATAGCAGGAAGAGGCTGCTTACTACGGAGCTTGGCGTGCTGTAGATATAGAACGACATCACAGGCGACGTTTACACCCTGCTTATGTGGCCAATAAAGCGACTGCTGCGCAACGGTTGTCGACGGGCCGAGGATCCGGAATATTCCCAGAGAGAAACGATGAGGGCCGCGGCAAGGAAGCGAGCCAGGCGCAGCGAACCTGGAGTTGGCCGAGCTGACTACGAACGACGAAAGACCCGAGCAAGTACCGCGGGAACACATTTTAGGTTTGCACGGGAGTTTCTAGCCCTCTAGTTTGAACATTCGTGCAAGGTGTGTGACAGACTATGGCTCAACGTCAACTTGTCTGCGATAAGGTATGTGCGGTGCAACGAAGAGCGTGCAAAGGCCCACTAAGTTCTGCGAGACATGTTTCCGGAAGAGTGGGAACACGGTGAACTAAGGTTGTGTAGGGAAGCTTGCTGGGCCAGTTGGTGAATCATGACGGTAAGAACAACGCGAACGTAAAGCACGGGAGAAGGAAGGAACACGCACGGCGACACAAGCGCTGACTATCAACTCTTTATTTCCTGCGTTTGCCACGCACGAAGCATCAGCAAGAAACAGGAGAGAAAGGAGCTTAGGTGATATCCATTGAGCTACTGAGCCTGTGCTGATTGCGAACGATCTAAAAGCCAAGCTCTTTGCTTGGTAGTACCGGGGATGCCACACTCACACATCTGTTCCCCGCACGTGCAATGTTCATAGGCTCTATAATCTCCCTAACCTGCTTGTCTTTGTGACGACTGATGATTTCACTCTGTTTAAGAAGGGCTCGCATGACCCGCATCGACCTTGTGACCCAGATGCAGTTCCACATTGTCGACATTGCATGGTTTGGTGTCCCTCTTTGCTTTCATTAACATTGTAGCGGTGTTCCCTTAACCTGTTCACACATCTGCCGACCCTGGCACTATCGAGCAATGAGCTTGCGCTTTGAGATTGTTAGCAATTGGAACAAGGCTGAGTCTCTCAATGGATATCGCCTAATCTCCTTTCTCTTCTGTTTCTTGCTGATGCTTCGTATATACTTATAAGTGGCAAACACAGGAAATGGAGTTGATAGTCAGCGCTCGTGTCGTCGTGTGTGTTCCATCGTCATCCCGTGCTTTACGTTCGCGCTGTTATTACCATCAAGGTTGTGTAGGACGTGCCGGGACCCGATTGTGAGTGGCGGTGCGCAGTAGCCAAGTTCAGAACCTAGCAGCAGCCATGAAGGGCCCCTTGCATTGACCAGCTTCGCTGTTTCTAATCCTTGCCCCCCGATCAAGTGCAAGCTTCGTCATTTTTTTTTCAAGTTGCTCTCGTGAGAAGGGGTTCGATGCCCATTATGGTTGATCGTCAATATTTCACACAGTTTGCGAACGTACATTTTGGAAGTTTCTACTCTTCAGGTGACAGCAGAGAGAGAATAGGAATAAAAGAAAGGCTGGGTGGTTAACGAGGGCTGAGTCCGGTGGGCTACCATGCACTGAGGACAGGGGAGGGGGAAGAAAAGCTGGTGAGGAGGAAAGAAATGTTACTGTTGCAGCGGGCGCAACACTTCCGCGCAGGCAAATGATAGCTGGATCATCCTGTATGGTAAAAGCATTGCCGGCTGTAACGTGTTTATAAATTGCAAGCCCCACCCTCTGTAGAGCCAGAGCGTGTAATAAATGAACAGATTGTTTGAATAAATAAGAAATAAATATTTATTGATTGCTTAATTGATACTCATGACACGTTTTTCTATGGAGGCACAAATTAAAGTAGCATGAATGCACCGTGTACTACTCCCCTCCGAACTTTAACTTTCCCCATGAAAGCTGGACCAAACCAAAAAGTTTGGCAAGGGGTGAACACAGAAACAGCACACACTGTGGCACTGTTTTTTTATTCTCTGTCGTTTCTCAGTTCGTCCGTTCGAAGTTGTATTGTGGTTCGCCTGTTATGCAAGAAGACCAACGATCCGAAATTTACGTTTGAACGAGCGTCCAAGTACCATCGCCGTAACCTTAGTATGCTACGGTCATGGTTATGATGATATGAGGATCCCATATGAGGCATGCTGATGGCTCATATTCCCAGCATTTTGTACTGTACTAAAGAAAATTAATAGTGGGCTTGATTATAGCTTTGTAAAATTTTGATTTCATACAGCACGTGCTACATATATTGTGTGATACAGATAAACAGCTATACATCTTAAACTCGGTTATAACGGAACTCTAGACAAGGACCCTTCACGTGCACCAGTTAATGTTTAAGTTTTCGGGCACGAATATGCGCGACGTGTACGTCGAACGTTCGTAGAACCCGTGCTAGTGCTTCACTAACACCTGGCACATAGGGAATGGCTCCACGAGCTTGGGGCTGCACAGCTCGCGTGGCGGCGACGTTGCGTGGGCGGTGTTCTACGGAACGAATGAAGCTGAGAGGGTGCCCGTTGTCAGAAAGTTCACTGCGCTCTTTGGCAAGGTCAGAGGCACGGTCAGCGTCACTGGAGCAAATCCTATGTGCCCTCTGTATCAGGACCCACTCAATCAAGAAAAGTTCTCAGGCGTCGTCTATAGACTCCCGTGTGCAGTCTGCGACTACGTTTATATCGGGGAGAGTGGTAACTTTGAGAGACGTCTGAAGGACCACATGAATGACGTCAGAAAGAAGAATGTGGTATCTAATGCACTTGCGGAACACGTGGCTACATGTAATCACGACATTGACTGGGCCAAGGCAACCGTAATCGCAAAGGAAAGAAACTGGTGTTCGCGTCAGTATCTGGAATCGCTTCTTATCCAGACTACAAAAAAAAACGCTGAACAGAAATGATGGAAATCTGCCTCCAGTGTACGCCAGGTGTCTCGGCAGCGTTCTAAAATGGACATAAGCCCGCTTCGCTTGGCCACTTTACTGTGAACAAGGCTACCGTACGGTAGCCGAAACGTTTTTTTTAAAGTTTATAAAGCCTTTCGTTTGGTCGGCGTTACTTCATTTCGTTTCTTCTTCATGCTCCTTCCCGACCAGACGATGCTTCGTCAAACCATCGATTCAAATAGAAAAACTGTGGTTACAAATCAGGGGCGTAGCCAAGGGGGGGGGGGGGTTGGGGGGGTTCAACCCCCCCCCCCGAAATTTTTCAATTTTGCATGTGTATGTATACACGCACACATACAAACGCACGCACGAACATACATAAAGTATGGTTGAACCCCCCCCCCCCCCCCCGAAAAAATTTCTGGCTACGCCCCTGTTACAAATGTTTAACGGCGTTTTCCACGTTATCATTCTGTGATTATACACTCTGGCCGGTAACCTTTCCATTGTGCTAAAGAAAATAGGTACCATACAAATTGCTTGTCGCTCCCTTTAAGATATGAATGGCAAGTATCGTATAGGGAACAATTTCTCTGCTAGTATGTTGTATCTGTATCCCAGACACTTAACGTCTTGGTAACTTGTATTTCCCGCGAGATTGAACAAAGTCGGCACTTAGCGGCGAGCGGACGAAGCCCCGAAGAGTGGATGCGGGTGGGCCGCCGCGGCTGCAGTAGCAGTGTGTCTTTTGTTTGTTGCTGGAGGATTCGCGATGGAAGTTGCAACGGCGACGATTTGGTCGACGTTCAGTGAACTCATTCTTCGCTTTTCGTAATTGAAGCTCGTAGAGCCTGTCGCTGTTTTTTTTCTAAGTAGCGATGCGAAAAGCACTCGTTTAATTCTACCGTGCCACGCAGCTTGTCACTTTTAACCTCATACGCTTGTCCTCCAGCCTTCCGAGCTTAAAGGGACACTAAACAGCAAAACGATTTTTCTCGCATTAGAACAGTAGTCTTCCACGATACAAAAAACACCACGCTTTCTGCACGAAGACGCTTAGTAAGCAAGAAAACGCGCAAAAAGAAAATACAGGTGGCGACGCCACCTTGGAATTGCCGCACCATTTGCCGTGACGTCACATATTTTTGACGGCGCCTGCTTGGGCCTACGTAGTTCCTAATCGGTTAAATCGAAGCACATTGTCCTCTGAGGGGGCCAGAGACTTGACATAACAATTTGTGGAAATTTCGTCGATCCAGTGGCGCCAAAATACGTTAAATACTCTTTGATGTCTTTTACGTCCGGAATTACAAAGTTCGGCGCGAAATTTAAAAATGAAACTTTAAACTTGGTTTTTTCCTCTAATAATAAACCTATGGTCGCGAAATAAACTACACTAGAGTTCTCCGAGCACACATTATCAATCTAAACCAATTCATTGTTTCTCATTAGTGTCCCTTGAACAAAGACCAAAAAAAAAAAAAGAAAAAGTTCACGTCACGTTGAATAACGAGAAAACAATGTTCGGATATGGTTGGTCGCGGCGGGTACTGCAATTTGTTGAAACTCCCTTTGTGAGGAGGCTTATGCTAATCAAATACGCGCTACGGTAACTTCAACTTTGATGCTATATCAAACGTCAATCATTACTGGAAGATCCGTTTAAAAGATTAAAAAACAAATATATCAGCATGAGTTGTGGTTATCAGCTCGCTTTCGCGCTCGTACATCGCTTATATGGTCCGTCCGTTTATGGCTCGGGAAACGATACTTTTTACTCTGCACGAGTTCATGCACAAACTGGACGAGTTTCGGCGCTTACAGACTTCCAAAGCAACGTCGAGCGGCGACACTCCTCTTATCGCAACTGGGGGCATCCACGGCGACAAGACGCGCATAGCGAGAGCTCTGCGCGTGTTGCATCTGTGGTGCGTCACAATGTAACTAATGCTGACTAGCAATGCTCCGGGCCGAATGAGGAGCGCATGCCCGCACGTGTCCTTGCCGCCACCGCTGGGAAATCCGGCGACAAACCACTTTCTCGGGTGGCGTCTGCCCCCAGTAACGCATAGCTCCGCCGCGGGAGCGTCGCACCGAAACTTGAGCTTGGGTTCCCTATATATTTATACTTCGGAACACTGAGAACGCTTCACGTAGTTGAGTAAGCGTGACGGAAAACGCGCAAACAACAGTAGGTAAAGCTAGGTGACGCTCGCTTATAAAGACTCGCAACTAGCGTGAACAAACCTTGCATTCACTGCGAAAGTGGTGCACGGAGGATGTAGGCCGCGTTGGATACTTGGAGAATCAATTCATTTACTTGGGGCAGTACGCAAAAGCGCAAGTAAATCATGACTGTCAGCCATGGCCAAGCCGACACGATCTTTTGCGGACTGCAACGTGTTCACGCTCGTAGCGCGCAGAAATTACGCATACAGCGGGCATGAATGCAGATATTACGGAATGATGGTGAGAAACGCGTTAGCGTATTTCACTGAGCATGAACACTTTTCGTCAGCGAACGCTTCAACCCACGGTGATCGAGGTGCTTGCTACGCACCATCGCAAAGCGCCTTGCCGCTGAGACGCCTGAGAAGCCACTCTCGGTGTTGTTGCGCGTCACCTGGGCAGGAATGCAAGCTTATCTCTGGCTCTGTGCATTATGTGTCTCATTGGGGAACCGAACAATAATTCCGCTTGCAAATTGAAATGTTTCCGACACTTACGGAGCTCCGAATGACGACACAGAAACAGCAGCCCGGTACGCTTACACACCTGCGCACGGCCCACGATCAACACAAACGCAGGGGCGATGCAGCCACCTATAGGTCGATCTCGCCGCCAATATAAGGGGCCTCAAACAGACAGCCCACGGCCGCATGAGGCCTGCGAAGCTTGCATTAGCTGCCCGCTACGGTCCGGCGCTACGTTGACAGGCTACTA
This sequence comes from Rhipicephalus sanguineus, assembly GCF_013339695.2. Taxonomy (NCBI): domain Eukaryota; kingdom Metazoa; phylum Arthropoda; class Arachnida; order Ixodida; family Ixodidae; genus Rhipicephalus; species Rhipicephalus sanguineus. Next base: position 9,610 of record NW_023614606.1, read on the forward strand.
GGTCCACGGACATGTTTCGAATTGCCTACTTGCGCGAACAACCGTTCTCCTTGCTGAAGGTAAACAAGCCCGGTTGGGATGAACAGCTAGGATCGACCATGAGGATCACTTCCGCACAAGAAGTTAATGTGGGCATTTAGCCTCTCATCGCAGCTGAGCGTTGCCAGGCATCAAGTCAGCGTGTACAGATCTTTAGCCGTTATTTTGTCGCTCCCAAGGAATAAAGTTAAACGACTTTACTAAATGGTATCCACATTATTTTCTCGCCCATTGCGATTAATAACGCTCAGTTTATTCGGGTAAGGTACACAGACAGAACTTCTATCAAGCATTGTTTTTATCGTGAAGGGTTCCGTACGGTCACATTGTGCTGAAAAAATACCATGGAAGAAAAACTATATTTCAGAATCGGTGTCTCCCGATTTTAGGCATTCTGAAGATGGGTGTCGAAATATTTCTCGAATTATGACGTCAAATTCCCTTCTGAAATGACCGATGTAATGAGATATGGGAAAGGCCTCTTTTCAAACGGTAGTTAGCTGACATCAATTTATTTTCCTGTCCCTGCCCTTGCGAGACTAAATGTCGGGACTGCGGCCCGCTAGCTGGGGTGAGCTTGAGACCCCTGTATAAAGGAAAGAAGGTGACTTTTAAGCGCTCGCTTTTACTTGTTAGACACAATATTGTTGAGAGCTAACGAACAATAATGCCAAGAAAAGTATAGGGGGTGTTATTTCTAGTAATTAGAATATAAATGTGAAGAAAGTAAAGTGGACAAAACGATAACTTGTATAGTATCTCGATACTATACAGACTACTGTACAGTATCGCGATGCTATTGCAAAGTACAATAGCAGCGGAGCTTTCTCTGCCGCTCATCCGGCGTAATATGCGAATAGTAATCATAAACCAGCACATGCTGTCTTCGTTATTTCTGAATACTGGTTTTGCTCTCTCACAACATTATATGATTGTATTTCAATGCATACTTTTTACGAATATCCACGTCGACTTGCTAGCGGTGCTGCGGCTGAGCTATTCGTACACTTACCGCTCCAATGCCAAAGAAGTTCGGCAGTGTAATCGTCAGGCATTTATTTCTCGTTCCGGTTGCTGGAAGTAAGAATCGATGATATAATATTAAATTTATGTAACGTGCAACAGATGACAACGCAGTTAGCAGTACTGTGCTTTGTTTTTTATTAGTGTTCTAAATATTCTGAAGATATGGGGAAAAAACGACGGTCTTGCAGCCCTGATACATATCCTTGGTATGGGTCTAATCATCAATATTAAGATACTGAGAATTTTATAATAACTATTGTTGTGGTTTAACGTCACATAACTACGATATGACTATGAGAGACGCCGTAGTAGAGGGCTCCGGGAAATTCAACCGCTTAGGATTCTTTACCGTGCACCTAAATCTAACTACACGGCCGCCGCGGACAAGATTCGATCCCGCGACCTGGGGGCCAACAGTAGAGCACCATATCCACTGAATCACCGAGGCGGGTAATATTGACCATTTTCTTTGTGGAAATAAATACCCTACCAAAAATCACTACATTGTTAGAGATTTTTTGGTAGGGTATTTATTTCCACCGCTTCAGTGCGTAGTGACTCTCACCAGAAGCATTTACTACGAAATCGATAGTTCGACGGAATACCACCTGGCCAGGAAAACGCACTGTGAAAAAGCATGTAAGTGACCAATGTCAAAAATCACAGCATATCCACGGAGTGAATGATGATGAGTGGGCGAAGCTGCGGAGGTTCATCGGTAAGCCGTGAATCTTCCGTGAATTCTGCCCAGTACATCATCACCGACGTGAGATCGGGCGCGTTTATACTAAAGGTTCGATGAGTTATGACGACTTGCAGCTCACTTTAATTTTACATGTACGCTGTGAATTTTCATTGTTTAGAAAACCATTGCTTTAAAAAAATCTGGCGTCTTTCGTTAAGCAGCTGGCGTCTTTTCGTTTTGCTTTAGAAACATCTGGCGTTCTTTCGTTCTGCTTTTACAAAACATCTGGCGTCTTTCGTTGGTTTATTTCATCAATCAACGGCGTTTTGAACAAAATTTTTATTGTTTAATCACGCACAGGAGAAATCTCACCAGGCACCTTGGAGGTAAACAATGGCTGCTAATGGGAATGAGAGACAGAAGAAGTCGGCTTTTAGCTAACACTTACACTTCTACTTCTACTAACGTTTCCTACAGGAACATTCCAATGGCTGCTAATGGGGAATGAGAGACAGAAGAATTCGGCTTTTAGTTACCGCGCACGCTGCGAATTTTTTATTGTTCCACAACGCACAGGAAAAATCTCCCACCGGCACCACCTTGGAGGTCAAAGCGTAAGACTTGTTACGGACTACGACTACTACTACTACTGCTACTACGACGACGACGACTACGAGGGACGAACGGGTGCCGCCTTAAGGAGCTTCGCCCCTAAAAACAGAATCACGTTTCGCGGTCCGTACGGATCCCTTGTTCAGCATAGAATGACGGCAGAGCAGCACGTTCGTAGCGTTGAGCGCATGACGCAAAGTACGGGAGTACACGCGGTTTATTGTGCCACATGATCTATTGATTGTGTTACTTGTTATCTGAATTATTAGTGATTCGAGATAAAGCCTCGTTGTCCAATTCGTGGCTATGATGCGTGCGTTGTCCCAGCTTATCTAGTGGCCCGTCTTCTCGGAATGTTCTGCAAGTGCATTTGTCACTGTGTGGCCCTTGGCGGCTTCATTCTTGTGCTGCTTCAAACGCCTGCAGATATTTCCGCTTTCGCCAACGTGACCTGGTTATGCAGACGTCAAACATGGTGCTGTCTATAAAGCAAACCCATTTCCTTTTCCATTGCTTTATAGACAGCACCGTGTTTGACATCTGCATCCCAGCTCAGTGGGCATGGGCTGAAGATTGCCGTTGCGAATGCTTCATGCCGCTTGAGTTACGTCAGCGAAAAGCTGGTGGAGATACAAAATTTCAAAAAAATATTTCTCAAGCTAAAAAAATATTACCATTTTGTGACTTTTACTATGTTCAGCTAATACATAGAGCTTTCAAATGAAGTATAGTGCATATTTTTAGTCCGACCACCAAGGCAAGTTTTTTGACGCTGAATACAAAGCTTTTCTAAAAAAAAGTGATATTCGCAATTTTTTTTCAGACGACCTGCTACACCTTCAGCACTAAATTATTTTTCTTTTGTAGTATGTCGAACAGGCCAACAGCATATAACTCATTTGTACCCTTTCAGTTTGCCTTGCTCCTGAAAAAAAATATCAATATTTGCAACATTATTCAATTTTGCTCGTGCAAAAAGCTCTCAAAGAATCGATGTACATAAATAAGTCATTATTTTTACAGGTGCATCACTTTATTAGCTTGCCGGAAATACCACTTTATCGAGTGCATGCCATAAACGTCCTTTAAAAAAATTGTTGTTTGATGCCCTTTATCTCAGTCGGCGCAAAATTACAGACTCTCACAAATAGGCGGGAAAGTTTTTGGCAACAGAAATAAACGAGCAGAACGAGTGGCGAACTTCAAGGAAAACGTGGAAATTTTTTCAGCCATATCTGTGATGGTCGGAAAAACGCTGGATGCTTTGGCATGGAATGACCCTCTGTATATCAAGAATGGATCCCTCCAAATGTTCAAAAAGGCATGCGTTCGCACTTAATAAATGCATAGTGCTATATATTTTCAGAGTAACTGTTATTGTTTTTATTGTATGTGTTTTTTCGTGCTTAACTGAACATTTTGTTTATCAGTGTTTGTTTTTTCGTGCTTATCTGTATATGTTGTATCACTCATTTTTTCGATCTTTCCCACTCTCAACTATAGCGTTGTATCACTGATGTATGATTTTATAGGAGGTCTCAATCACAGTCGACTTTGACGTTGAGACCTCCTTCTGAAACTATATTTATCATACCCAATGTATCTCTTGTATTATAATTTTTATAAAGAACAGATCGGGTGAATGCTCCGAGAGGCGGAGTACTCCGCTTTGAAAAGTACAATTTGTGGGGATCCGAGGCGCGCCCGAAGCCACTGCGCGGGCATTTCGAATCCTTTCCCTCTCCCGTTCTCCCGCGACGGCGAGTGGCGCCATTTTGCGCTACGCGCCGACACTCGTGGTGGCGCTGCGCGCGGTCGGAGAGCCGCGAAATTCGGCGACTGACGCGCGGGCAGGCCGGGACGAACTCGCTCTCTCTCCCCGGACGCCGCTGGGTAAGCACGTATTTCTTTCCGGTCCAACGTCCCCTTTGGGAATCGCTGGGCTGTAGCCTGCCTGGGTGCCTCGGCATCCTTGCAGGCGTGTTTACCTCAGTGTTAGCTCCGGTTCGTACGCTAAGCCAAAGAGCGGTGCCTAGTGCTCGTGCGCGGTCGTACCACGCCGAGTCGCACTTGCCGGAGGCCCACGCGTACGGAGATTGCCCTAACTCCCGCGACCAGGCCCAGTGGTCATCGCGAGAGTGCGCAGCATAGCCGCGAGGGACCTTTTCCCGAGCGGCGTGTCAAAGCTCGCCATTGCGAGCTGCGACGTGCTTCGCGGAACCCCTTGGTGTATCGTCCGCGCGGGAGGCCCTTTGCTTCCCCGTGCCCGGGAGCGGACGCTGTACTGTGTGTGTTGGGGTGCCGCCGAAGGCAAATAAAGTGTTTGTGTGTGTATGTTAGCTCGAACACTGTGTTTATGCTGCGCGGCGCTCAACGCCTTTGCGAGCAGAGCGCGTGCGGAGCGGTGCGCAAAACGTAAGCAGGCGACGGTAGACGCGGCCCTGTGGCTCGCTAAGCCTGAACCCGCGGTAGTCTTCGGCTCCGGTGAGCATCGAGGCTACCACACTGGCGCCCAACGCGGTATCAAAGGCTCATTAAGCCTTTGATTAGACTTAGTCGAGTCAGCACGCCTTTGCGTATCAGGCTCGCCGTGTTACCCGCGTTATGTCTGCTAGGCGTGAGTTTTGTCCGCTGTCGTTTTTAGCAGATACCGCTTTGCTCGAAAACAGGGCCAGTGCCCCCTTCGAGCAGCATGCGCGACAGGCGCTCCCAGAGAGTGGCGCGACGCCGGCCGGTATCCCTTTTGAAACCGCGCCGCTTATCGAGCTCGGAGACAGTTCCCCACCGCTCGAACGCGCCGTTAACGCACCGACAGCTTCCTTTGAAGCAGGTGCACAGACGCTGCTGCAAAATGCCGCCCAAATGATACAGGCGCTCGCTGGGGCAGTCCAAACGCTTTCGGCTGTTCCGAAACGCACTCATCCCGCTGTCATGTTGGCCGTTCCGACCTACAGCGGGTACGGTGATCTGCAAAGTGCACGCGATTACCTGGACTCCCTCACACGTTACCAGAGAGCCATGGGTCTAGACGATCAGGATGTGCTCGGACGCGTCGTCCCGGCTGCACTGACTGACACGGCGGCGAGGTGGTATCGGCTTTCAGGCCACCGAGCAGCAACCCTCGATGAGTTCCGCGCGGCCTTCCTGCGCGAATTCTTACCCGCTGACTACGAGAGTAGGATGCGGCGCGAGCTCGAGCTCCGCACGCAAGCTCCTGATGAGTCGCTTCAGGAGTACGTACGCGCGATGGACGACCTTTTCTCTATCGCCGAGCCCAGAGCCTCGAACGAGGAGCGCGTCGAACGGGTGATCAGGCAGGCACATCCGACCTTTTCGGCGTACCTGCGCGGCAGCCGCTTCCGAGATTTAGAGGAATTGGCCGCCGAGGCTAAGCGCATTCAAGGCGACATTCTCGCCGCGCGCGCCTATCGCCCGCCACCGCCAGCCAGCGTGGCCCTTGAACCGCGCTGCGCGTGGGGAGGGGCCGTGCCCTTTCCCCAACAGCAACAGCCCGCCGGAGCTGCCTTTGCGGCTACCGCTGCAAGCGGGCGCAGTTGGGAAGTGAGCGATCGCGCGTTAGATCCCTACACGTACGGGAGGCGCGCAGCCTGTGCTGCACCGCAACTCGACACGCGCGAACAGGGACGCAATCCGCCCCAACGCATCGCTGAGGGTGACGCTCGTCATAACAGATCCTTTGATCAACAGGCGAACCGACCCCTGCCGCTAGAGGCTGCTCCTCCTCGGGAGAGGGGCCGCGACGGCGCATCTTCCCTTTCCCGGGACGGAATGCGTTGCTTCCGCTGCCGCGAGCGAGGGCACATAGCGAGGGAGTGTCCCGTATCTAGGCCTCCTGTGAGGCAGGGAAACGGGGGCGCGGGTCGTTCGTGAAGGCACGAGCGGCCGAACCCTTGCTTCTTCCCTCCGCGTACCGGGCAAGCAGTCTTGCTGGTGCGCACGCGCCGTTTATTTCGGTCATTATTGCCGGCCGCGAATTTTCGGCGTTGCTGGACACGGGCGCAAGCGCTTCGTTGTTTGGCGAACAGGTTTTGTCCCACTTGCGGAAGCACTCGGTGCGCTTGCGGGACAGCCGAACGACATTCACCCTCGCGAAAGGCGTGGCCCAGTCGGCTGGCGCCGCAAGGTTGACTGTCAGATGGGGAGATCGAATGAGACGCACGCGTTTCGTTCATCTCCCAGGGCTCAGTGTTCCTGTGATTCTCGGTCGGGACTTTCTCCTAAAAACCGGTATCGTTGTGGACATTGCGAATGGCGGCTATCGCGACGGACCTTTTTCCCAGCTCAAGCCGTTCATCAGCCCGCCGGCGTATGCAACTGCCTGTGCAGTAGAGGCGTCGGAACCGTGTCGCGTGCAAAGTTCGGGGGCAGGCCCCTGCGCTATGCGCTCGTCGGCTCAAAATCCCCATCGGGATCGAGCGGCACGACACGAGGAGGCTCCGCATCCTTCGACCGCCTGTGCGACTCATTTGGATGATACACAGAAGGCTCGGTTGTCGGCACTGTTACGCGAGTACGACGAGCTCTTCACCGATCAGCCGGGCTGTACTGAGTTGGTGAGCCACGCGATCGAAACTGGCGACGCGCTTCCTTTGAAGTGTAACCCCAGGCCCGTCAGCCTGGCCAAGAGGCAGGTTATTGACGGCTTGCTGGACGATATGCTTTCAGCTGGCATTGTTCGCCGTTCGTCCAGCGCCTGGGCGTCTCCAATTGTGTTGGTGCCTAAGAAAGATGGCAGTCATCGCCTGTGCGTAGACTACCGCCGTCTGAACGGAGTGACTCGTAAGGATGCCTATCCGCTCCCCACGATTAGCTCCATCGTAGGAAACCTCGGCACTGCGCGGTACTTCACCACGTTAGATGCCTCCAAAGGTTACCTACAGGTCCGGATGGATGAGCGTGACCGGTGCAAGACCGCGTTCACCTCCCACAGAGGGTTGTTTGAGTTCACTCGTATGCCCTTTGGTCTTTGTAATGCTCCTGCGACTTTTCAGAGACTCATGGACCGCGTCCTCGGGGAAGCAAAGTGGTCATACTGCATGTGCTACCTCGACGACATCGTGATTTATTCACAAACCTTCGAAGAGCACTTGGCCCATGTTGCCGATGTGCTCGGGAGGGTGAGGGCTGCCGGGATGACGTTAAATCCCGCGAAAGCCCAATTAGCGCAGACTCAAGTTCAGTTACTTGGGTTTACGCTGGGCGAAGGCTCCATTGAGCCAGACCGGGAGAAACTTCGAGCAATCCTCGATTTCCCCGCGCCCAAGGACGTACGCGGCCTGCGCCGCTTTCTTGGAATGGCCAACTTTTACCGGTCGTTCATTCCGTCCTGTGCCCGAGTGCAGGCGCCCTTGACCAAGCTCTTGGGTAAGTCTGCGGTGTGGCGATGGGGACCTGAGCAGCAAGAGGCGTTTTGCCATCTGTCTAGCGCCATTGCGGAGACAGCGCAGCTCAAGCTCCCCGACCTGACCAGACCGTTTGTTGTCCAGACTGACGCGAGTGATCTGGGATTAGGAGCAGTTCTCCTACAGGAATACGATGGCGTGTTGCAGCCGCTGGCCTTTGCCAGCCGCTCGCTGATACCCGCGGAAAAGAATTATTCCGTGACTGAGAGGGAGTGTCTCGCCATCGTGTTTGCACTGCGGAAGTTTGATGTCTACTTGGATGGGACGAAGTTTGTGGTGCAAACAGATCACAGCGCGCTAAGCTGGCTGATGCGGCTCCGTGAGCCTGCGGGCAGGCTGGCGCGCTGGGCTCTCCTAATACAGCATTATGACTTTTCAGTGCAGTATCGGAAGGGGAGCACTAACGTGGTAGCTGACGCGCTATCCCGTGCCCCAGTGTCTACCGGGAGCCTGGATTCTGGTGCGACAACCGCTAGCGGTGCCTTTGCGCAAGCAAGCGTCGGGGGCGAAACGGCGGCCGAGCCGCCGAGCGGAGAGAAGGGTGAGTGCGCCGACGAGCGAACCCTTTCCGCGAGCCAGGCAAGCAGCGCGCCGCGACGCGGGCGAGAGGGTGAGCAACACGTAAGCGAACCCATGACGCCGACGCAAGCGGCAGCGATGGCTGCAGTCCTGAGTGGGAACGATACCAGGCTCCCCTTTGGGAGAATGGGAATCGCTTTCAGCAGGCAAGAGCTACTGAAGGCCCAGCAAGATGATCCGTTTTGTCGCGAGTTGAGCGACGGTCTCAGGGAGACGGAGCGCCGTGACGCTGCTGGTAGTGCGGCGGGCGCAGGGGGACGGGAACCGGCGTGTGTCGCTGGGTCCCCCGCGGACACATACTTGCTGGACCATGACGGGCTCCTGCTGAAATACATAGCCACCGATGAGGAGTCCGTGGACCCGTTTAAGGTGGTTATGCCCAAAAGTCTGAGAGCCGCACTGTTGCGATCCTCTCACGACGAACCCATGGCCGGTCACCTGAGTGGCTCCAAAGTTTTTGCAAAACTGAGCAAGACTGTGACCTGGCTTGGCATGAAGCGTGACATTTTCCGCTATTGCCGTTCCTGCCATGTCTGTCAAGCGGTGAAATCAAGGGGTGGCAAGCCGCCCGGCCTGATGAAACCGATTGTCAGTGAGCGTCCGTGGCAAGTAGCCACCTGCGATCTAATGGGGCCGTTCCCCAGAAGCAAGCAGGGGTTCATACATCTGATGGTAGTCGTGGATCATTTTCGAAGTGGGTGGAATTGTTTCCGCTTCGGAAGGTGACAGCGCGAGCGGTGCTTGAGAGGCTGCAGGAAGTGTTTTGTCGGTTCGGCTTTCCGGAAAGACTGATCACGGACAACGCGTCGTACTTCACCGCTCGGGTGTTTGGTGATACGTGCCGTTCCCTGGGAATTAATCACTGCACCACTTCGCCCTACCATCCCCAGTCCAATTTGACGGAGCGAACCAATCGTACGCTCAAACCGATGTTGGCGGCCTTTGCCGAAAGTCAAAAAGACTGGGCAGACCATTTGAGTGAGCTCGCGTTCGCAATCCGAACCTCCGAGAGTCGCTCTACTGGTTTCTCTCCTGCTTTCCTCAACTTCGGAAGGGAGTTGGCAAATCCGGTGACCAGTGTCATGCAGTGCCAGCTCGGAGACGAGGAAGCACCAGCAGACTGTTCTGCTTACGCATCAAAGCTTCGGGACAGGCTGTGTCGAGCTCTCTGTAGAGCAAGGCAGAGTTTGGCATCGGCCAGGGCTGCGCAGAAGGCCCAGTATGACCGGAAACATCGCCATCTTTCATTTAAGGTAGGTGATCTTGTCCTGAAGCGCAACCACGCTCTTAGCGACGCGAGCAAGGGGTTCTCAGCCTCGCTCGCTCCTAAGTGGCTTGGTCCGTACCGAGTGGAGAAAGCTTGGACTCCGCTCGCGTACTTGCTGAAAGATCCCCTTTCGGGAAAACTCAGCCGTGCCCACATCGCAGACTTGAAAGCCTTTGCGTCGAGGTCTGACGAGCTCCCGCCAGCGCCCAGTGGCACTGCGCGCAAGCAACGGGGCACACCCGGGACGGCGGACCGCATTCGGACCACGCACCGGTACAATCTGAGGAAGCGATCACCTTAGTGATTTCGCGCCGGACGGCGGACTTATTTCCGCAACCGAAGGCCCTCACATTACTATCTAGCCTCAGTTGCCTAACTTCTTTACGGCCTGTGCTCGCAAAGAAGTGGGCCCCGCCCAGTTTGCTGCTATTTTTGTTTGTGGGAGTGTTCATGTTTACTTGATGTGTTTCTCGTATTTTTTGTTCGCATATAGAGTGTCATTTTTGTTTTGTTTACTTTTTCGCCGTGTTTTTTTTCTTCCGCCTGCGGAAGGGTCGTGCATACTGGTGCTTATGCGGGGGGGAGAGGTACGAAGGACGCTACGCGCCTTCCATCGCGTGGCGCGTTGGGAGAAGCCCGTCTTCGGAGCTGTGTGTTCGTGTGTGTGTACGTGCGTGGTGGGTCTGTGCGTGCCTTGGAAGTGTGCGGCGTGGTGACGACACCATAGGAAACCACCTTCACCCTATCGCCGTGGACCCTGGAGGTGTTCGGGAACCCGCTGACGTCAGGCGGACCGCCCGGCTGTGTCCTTGTCTCGGCCGTCGTCGAGAAGCCTAGCTGCCGTCTGCCTCACGGCTGCTGCGCGAGGCTAGCTGACATGGTAGCTGCGCCCGGCTCTCTGCCGACGCCGGGGACGCCTTGCAGGATTACAGCAGAAGGACCGGCCGTCCCAGCGCGGTCTTTGGTCATCCAGCCTGGAATTCGGGACCTCCGAACCACCACCGAAGCGGCGTTCGTCGGACTCGCGGGTCTGTCGTCGACTAGAGCGACGAGCCGAAGGTGAGCCCGTTCCGGGCATGCGGACATCAAACAGGCCTCTTGCCTCGCACTCTGGCCAGCAACATTACGCATCGCCTCCCCACCGCGCCGTGGACGCTCTCCCGCGTGAGCATCACGAACACTCGCCTTAATTTCTTTTACCCCCTTCCGTAGCACCATATTGTATAGTATAGTGTATTTCAAGTGTATTGTGTTATTATTTCTTTTTTTTTCATTTTTTTATTTGTAGAGTAATTAGCAGCAGTTGTGGGCCTGGGCTGAGGTTAGCTGTTGCTCATTGCATAACGCCTTTGCATGCATGGGCGACGACCGGCTGCCTTTGCAGACCGGTATAGGGTGATTTAAGGAGAGGAGGATGTGGGGATCCGAGGCGCGCCCGAAGCCACTGCGCGGGCATTTCGAATCCTTTCCCTCTCCCGTTCTCCCGCGACGGCGAGTGGCGCCATTTTGCGCTACGCGCCGACACTCGTGGTGGCGCTGCGCGCGGTCGGAGAGCCGCGAAATTCGGCGACTGACGCGCGGGCAGGCCGGGACGAACTCGCTCTCTCTCCCCGGACGCCGCTGGGTAAGCACGTATTTCTTTCCGGTCCAACGTCCCCTTTGGGAATCGCTGGGCTGTAGCCTGCCTGGGTGCCTCGGCATCCTTGCAGGCGTGTTTACCTCAGTGTTAGCTCCGGTTCGTACGCTAAGCCAAAGAGCGGTGCCTAGTGCTCGTGCGCGGTCGTACCACGCCGAGTCGCACTTGCCGGAGGCCCACGCGTACGGAGATTGCCCTAACTCCCGCGACCAGGCCCAGTGGTCATCGCGAGAGTGCGCAGCATAGCCGCGAGGGACCTTTTCCCGAGCGGCGTGTCAAAGCTCGCCATTGCGAGCTGCGACGTGCTTCGCGGAACCCCTTGGTGTATCGTCCGCGCGGGAGGCCCTTTGCTTCCCCGTGCCCGGGAGCGGACGCTGTACTGTGTGTGTTGGGGTGCCGCCGAAGGCAAATAAAGTGTTTGTGTGTGTATGTTAGCTCGAACACTGTGTTTATGCTGCGCGGCGCTCAACGCCTTTGCGAGCAGAGCGCGTGCGGAGCGGTGCGCAAAACGTAAGCAGGCGACGGTAGACGCGGCCCTGTGGCTCGCTAAGCCTGAACCCGCGGTAGTCTTCGGCTCCGGTGAGCATCGAGGCTACCACAAATTTCACTTCTGTCTTTTTGCTTAAGTCTCCATACTTTGCAGACTCACGCGCTTCTTTGTCAATCAACTCGTGCAATATCTCTGAATATCGCGCCAATCAACACGTGTCAACGGCCTTTGAAAACTTCTCCTCCACACCGGAAAATGGCTGCTCTTAGTAGCCGTGAGTTTCACATCCTGAAGCTCACTATCCGCATCGCTTCCTATGGCTTCCTCTGCCACAGAAGACTGTCGTATGCGATACATCCGTTTCATCCTCCTACATGTCCAGGAATTCGGGACATCGACAACTAGCGCCATCTGTTGCGTTGGCTGCTGAGTGGCAGCGTCACTGAATGGGAAACGACCTTTAAACATTTATTGTAGTGCAACGCTTCGATATACGCTTAAATCACTTCGTCCATATAATCTGGGAGTCATCATCTCACAGTGCGAGAAGTTTTGCTTTATTCCCATAAACTTCCTGGGTTCGAGAACCACTTTTATGTGCTATGTGAAACTCCATAGGAGAGAATTTAAAAATTTATATAAAAACAATGCGCCCTCACCTGCTTAAATCACTGAAGTGAACCAATCTCGAATATTCAGTCTTCGTACCTGTGAAGTTTGGCTGATGTTGGCGAAGTTTCTGAGGTTCGACGGGAACTTTTGTGAAAAGGTGCATTGCAGCGAAACCACCTTATAGGGGTGCATGCGCTTCATAGTGTTTTCGGTGGCCCCAAAACACGTGAAAATGTCAGTGTTTTTATACAAGTTTGTTTTTCTTGAAGCTGCTCATGATATGGAGGGTATGAATACTGTGGAGTTCTTCAGTTGATAATTAGCAATGAGAAATCGTAGGTTAATTAGAGCAGATGATCGAAAACGATAATAGCTCATCGTAATTCAAAGCAAGTAAGAATTAACATAAGACATTGATACGCATCGAATCTTCCTCTATTCAGTATATGTAGTCAAATGTACTAATCAATTTAACAGTTTATGTAAAACTTATTGGTGAAAGCGGTCAGTACAGAAGGACATGTATATTATATATATATTTACAGATAGTACTGCAACGTACACCATTGATACTAGATGGCTATCGCATGTAACTAGCAGTAGCTACTGTTATAGCTAATTTCGAATCAAAGGTATAAAAGATATGGTAATCGTACTCTGGAATTATTAATGCTTACACTTAGTGTTAATTAGGAAAGGGGTAAATAAGAATCAACTAATCGAAGGATGGCGTGTATCACATGGAGTAGAGGCGAAGAGGATGTAAGATATAAGAATCTTAAGTTGCTAGTTAGTTATTAGGAGTATTTTAGCTTAATTAGATGCAAGAATCTCAAGTTGCTAATTTGTGATTAGGGATCATTTAGCTTAATTATTATGGATAATTAAGAAAATTGACAATGACGTACCCGCAAGTATTCACACTGACTGAGGTTTACTCAGCAACATTATGCACATTTGCACCCTGAAAATATAACTGATCACTTGTAACGATGAAATCACCAATCTTAAGCTCATAATAGAAGGCTTTCAGTATAAAAGCATACGTACTACATGAAATGTATACGGTATTCAATGTATGAAATTACGATCAGAGATGCATAATAACACGCAATTGTCTTTAGTGGTAGTGGTCGATCGTTAGCAGTCAGGGATGATTTTGGGGGAAAATCTATGGAAGCGAGTGATTAAAGGTGACAAATGAATTTTTATGCAAGAGAAACATATTTTATACAGTATTAGTGGTCGTTGTAGGCAATTATCAAGTGTGGGTAGATGATCAATAAATTAATAGGACGATATCATTGTAATGCATCAAATGAAAGCATAGAGGGAGAGGCTGAATAAATTTAGAATGTTTTGCTAATTGGCAATTAAGGGCTCTGCAGCACAATTAAAATATTTATTTTTACAGCAGAGCTCTTATGCCCAACCTTTGTCTGACTGGCGATGTAGACAAACAATCATGTCGGCGTGTTCAGCATAACTGTGCCTAGTTAAGCCAGGTGAATCATAGGCAATTCTTATTAAGCCTAGTTGAGCAGGGCAAAGCCTAATTAACCAGGCATAATTAACTCATGGGCTAATTAGCCATAATTAGGCCGAGTTGAGATGCTTGTTGCATAGTCATGCCACGCTCGGCAAGATGTGCCGAGCAAATGCTAATTAAGACTAAGTAGTACTTAGGTAATTAGCGGTAATTATGCTAATTAGTTCATTACGCTTAGATTGACTTCGAATGGAGGCTAGTTGAGGCCGAGCCTCGAATGTGCGAGTTAGGCTAATTAAGCTAATTAAGTTATAATTAAGGCTACTCTGACTTGGGATGCAAGCTAATCGAGACCAAGTCTCCAATGTTCCACTAAGACCTATTAGGCTATTGCATGTCGGTGGGCTCGTTGGTTTGGTAGCATAGTAACGAAAAACAGCACATGAATACAGGGACGGAAGGGGTACACACACGAGCGTTGTGTGTGTGCCCCTTCCGTCCCTGTCTTCTCGCGCTGTTTTAGGGGCGGAGCTCCTTATAGCATCACCTGGTCGGTCGTCGCTCCGCCTGGCGTTACCCCGCCGTCGCGTCTCCCGTATCATGGAATAGATGGCGCTGTCCCATAGAGATATGCAAACTCCAGTTGGGTGACGATATACTAGATGGCGCTGTCCCATAGAGATGTGTGCAATATGGCGGTTGGGTGAATGCACGCTAGATGGCGTTATAGGTGCCGCTGCTCTCAGATTGGCTGCTGCGCCCATTATAGATGCGAAGTATCTTATGGCGGAGTTCAATCCGGTGGTGGTGTGCGGCGTGACCACCCTTACTGCGCACGCGCATACCCCCTCCACAAACCTCTACTCCACTCCCCCTCACTATTCCTCTTGTCATCTTCCCCTCTCCCCTTTCCCCTCTCCACTTCCCCTTCTCCCCTTTCCACCTCTTCCCTCCCCTTTCCACTCTTCCTCTGAAACGCGGGCTATAGACATGCCGAAATTCTCTCCTGCGCAACGCCGCGATGAGCACCAGCGCATGCGCGTCCCCTCCCCCTCTCTCTCTCTCTCCTACGCTGCCCCCCTCTCGCACGCGTGTCGACCGCGTTCCCCGTTCGCCATGTGAGAATTAACAGCCAGGCTAGAGGGAAGACAAGACACGCGTAGCGTTCCTCTTCGCGTTCCACGACGCGAGGTCGGTAGCATGCCCAACGAACGCCAACGGAACGCGATCGTGCAAGTGCTCCGGCTTCGCATCACCTCATGGTCCCCTTTAGCGGGAAATGGTGTAATTTCTCTCATTCTCCTTGATCGTCGCCGTACGTGGAGGAGTGCGCTTGCCGGATCGTGCTGCTTGACGGGCCATGGACGACGAGGAGCGCCGCGTGCGGACGGCCGCTGCGTCTCGTGCTCGTCAGCAGGATCCCGAGGTGCGAGCTCGAGAGGCTGCCACCAAGCGAGCGCAGCAGTAATCAAAGCGGCGTATCGCTTTGATTACTGCTGGGTGAAACCACTGAACATTTCACGGTGTAACCATGACTGCTTCAGGAGCTTCGCCCAAGCTCTTCATCATTCACCCGTGGATATGCTGGAATTTTTTTTCGTTACACTGTTATTAGGCTAATTATTCTAATTAACCTGCTTAAGCAGATTCATTTGGTGTTCTCATTTACCTGTGATTGGCACTTGTGGTTAATTTGGTGTTGTGATTAGTGGTGTTGTGACCTACTTCGTGTTGTGATTGCCAAGCGATACCCAATCGAACCCTATCAACACCTAGTCTATACTCGTGATTTACAATGTGATCCCGTGAACACTTTGTGTATCGGCGTGTGAATGCACGTGTCGAAACTTGGCTGGTCAAGCCAGGACCAGCCAAGTGTCGACCAGCTCCCCTCTAGCCCAGCTTTGCGCGACTCAGTGCAAGCTGCGCAATTTTTAAAATTAGGTTAGCCCGGAATTCACATTAAGAATGACTTACGATAATGTTGATCTACATTCGCACCTTGACATGAAGTGCATTACTAATGAATAGCGACGATGAATTCAACTTATTTTAAATGTAGGTGTGAAAGCTGTCAGTGTAGGACATAATTAAGCTAGATATCCAGTATCTCAATCTATGAGATGATTCACGGTCACTGACTAAGTCGGATGAGATGATCTGACGTTTCGGAAACGCATACGGGTTCCTTGTTCACTGAGCAGGACTCGAAGTCGTTGTCAATTATGTAGGCAGAACGTGACGCAACGAGCATGCCTACACGGCAGGCATAGTTCCTGGCAGGGGCGTAGCCAACGGGGGGGTTGGGGGGTTTAACCCCCCCTCCCCGAAATTTTTCAATTTTGCTTGCGTATATATATACACACACACATACAAACGCACGCACGAACATACATAAAGTATGGTTGAACCCCCCCCCCCCGAAAAAAATTTCTGGCTACGCCCCTGGTTCCTAGTGTCCTGTTCATTGTAGCTGGCGTCGACTGAATAATTAGTGATTCCAGAAGCCGGCGTGACGACACGTTCTTTTCCTTGGCGACGATGGCGGCATTATCCCAGTCAATGGTATGATCATGTGCATGCGCATGCTCAGCGATGGCGTTCGTCATGTGATTGTTTTTAGTCACGTTACGTCGGCGCTCTTTGAGGCGTCGAGAAAACTTTCCTGTTTCGCCAATATACACTTCACGGCAATCAGCGCACGGTATCTTATACACGACACCTGGAAACCATTCACTTGGCAGCCTGTCTTTCACATTGACGAGCTGGTTCCGGAGCTTGCTGGTCGGGACGTGAGCAATGCGCAAATCGTATTTTGAAAATACGCGCGAAAGTGCCTCGCTGATACCTTCGACATAAGGTATGGCCGCACGTGTACAGGTAGTCACGTTGCTGTGTGAGCTGGATTGAAGTATCCGCTTCTCAGTTTTCGAGATTAATCGATCAGGATAACCGTTGCGGTTTAGCTCCCGATGGATCGTCCGTAGCTCTTTCTTCAACGCATCATCGTCTGAGCAGACAGGTACGGCGCGTGTCACCAAAGATGACACTACGGACGTCTTGTGGCCGATGGGGTGATGCGAATTAAAACTGAGATAGCGACCTGTGTGTGTGGGCTTCCTGTACACTGAGAAGGCGAGGGCGCTCCCATCCCGGCGCACCTGAACGTCCAAAAAGGCAGCACGTTGTCATCCTCGTGTTCAACCGTGAACTGTATGTTCACTTGAACAGCTTTTGATGTAGCGCGAAAGGAAACACGGACACGACAAGGCACAAAGGAACACCATACAGCGCTACTACCAACAACATGTTTATTTTCAAGAACCAGACCGCTTATATACCGTAAAAATCAGGCAGACAGCTGAACACGCGGGATCACTCAGATAATGCGTAAAAAACCATATGTTCACGTTCTGGGCGTTCAGGCAGTCCAAGAAGCTTTGGATGTCTTGCTTCTTCAAAATGCAGAAGCAGTCATCGACGTACCGGTAAAACACTTTGGGGGCCGGAGTGAACGTTGCCAGGACTTCCTACCAAGGCTTCCATTACTAGATTGGCTTGTGGTGACTGATATTGACGCTCCCATTGCTGTACCATGTGTTTGACGCTCCCATTGCCGTACCAATATCTCAATCTATGCAGTTATAGTACGATGGCGGGAAATAATAGAATATCGTTAATAATTAGCAGCGATAAATATCATTATTTGTAATCAATTACAATTATTCGTTTATTATAGATGCCATTTATCACTGACATGTGCCACAAAAAACATTTACGAGAGATCACGAGTTGGAGTACTGCGTTGAAAACTGCGCAAAAACCGGACGAAGGCTAAGGAAAAAATTCGGCAGATCTCACGGGTTGTGGGAATCGGTTTCATGCGAAGCAGTCATCGAGTACTTCTATGCTGTATTTTATGGCTTTGAGCCAAGCGTTACGAGGTGGATCGACGTGCTTTTGTAAGTGTAGTAGCTGTGTGCACATCGTGGGCTTACCAGGCACGTCGACAATACTGGCGTTTAAAGGGTAACTTATGATGCGACGGAACGTCAGCCCTCACGTTAGAGTACATACGTCAGTATTATCGAAACCAAGTGCACCTTATGCTGTAATAATGTGAATATCATACGTAGCTTTCGTTAATGTGTTCCTCCGGGGTCGGAGAAATGCTTCAATATAGCTTGCTGAATCATAGGAATACAAATGTAAGGTTTATTAGACTGCTATAAAAGCGGAGCCAACACTGGAACGACATACATTAATCTGATATGACGCCTGTATCGTAGGGATACATATGTAGTGTGTATTGCTTTCTTGTAAATTAGATAGCCAGCACCACAACCACAATGGATGTTGCACCGACATTACGCCTGCATAGTCCGTTTTCCCAAACCAGTTTGTAGCCCTGGCGTGGCTCTGTGGTAGAATGCCCGACTGCCACGCAGAATTGTGCTTGGGTTTGGCTCCTGCTGCGATCCTAATCTTTATTCTTTCCATTTGACAGGTCAACGCTGCCGATGTCGGTTTCTCTTAACGCTTTCGCATTTAAATTACCAATGTCTGTTCTCGCCGTTCCTGTGTAGATATAAAATGTCTATCACCTGTGGCGCATACCCGTACACCGCGGCCCGTGGTACACGGGTATGTGCCACACGTGTCTGGAGGAAAGTGTTTGACGACCTACGCGACAGGATTTTCACGTTATTCACGTCAAGACCCGACAGTCATATTCGTCAAATCCTCTTACCCTCCCCTGCCAATTTTTGTCTATACCAAGTTAAGGAGGCGATCAAGAGAGCACCCAGACGTAGGCGGCTAGATAGATAGATAGATAGATAGATAGATAGATAGATAGATAGATAGATAGATAGATAGATAGATAGATAGATAGATAGATAGATAGATAGATAGATAGATAGATAGATAGATAGATAGATAGATAGATAGATAGATAGATAGATAGATAGATAGATGCTAAGGAAACATCAGAACAGCGTTTGTGTTGTTTGTTACCCTTCGTCCCGTTTTCGCGCTGTTTTCGACACAGTAACAGGTATACCAACTTGCCCTTCAAGATACCCTTCTGTAATTTAAAGGGGTAATTAATTGAATTGATAGTCACAGGCAAATAATAAATAGTGCAGATATACAGTAAAAATTAATTGCGGGATATGATTGCAAAGCATCAGATGATAGCCTAAAGAGAGAGGGTGAATGCATTGGGAGATTCTTGCTAACAAACCTTTTTCAAGCAATCCCAGAACGCCCCGTGGGAGCGTGAAGCACTATGGAAAAAGTGTGTACATCGAGCGAGCCAGACGTCGGACGCCCGCTGCTCGTTGGCGCCGTGGGAGCCGAAACAAAAAGAACACGTAGAATATTCTTACATCTTAAAACAATTCACATATCTGAACGCATCTGTATGTATCTCTACGCATGAAATGTGAAAGGAATATCGCAGGCAGTGTAGGTATTGCCGAGCGTATGTATGTATATCGGACGTAGCACTTAAACGGCATGTGCGTTACCGCGTGCCGATGCCGTCAAGACGTTCTGTTGTCATCAGTATGAGCCGAACACCGAATTAATGTTTAGTGCACGAATACTTGTAATGTACTAATGTAAATGTAATGCACTGAATCGCCATAGACACATTTCCGTTTGAGCATTTGGTGTCGTGAATACTTTTGCGCTTGCTCGCCGAGTTTAGCCGCTATGGCCTATTTAAAAGGCAATTTCAGAGTTGCAGGTCATCTTGCTCACGACTATACATATCTGCGGCATACATTCACCTGCTAGCCAACACGCGAAAGCAAAACCAGCGTTTTCTAAAATGCAACAACTGCAGTTAGTATCAACGAAGGGGGGTAAAAGTTTATCGTTTGACGCATATATGATCCGAGCGACGCGCACGCGGTCTATCTATACTTTATTTCAGTATACTTTGTACTTCAATGTATACTTTATTTTAGTAAACTCCGGCTATACTCTCTCGAGTACTCTTTGAATATCACAAGCTCATCTTGAGCTGGTTGACAGTGTCGATGGACGTTGATTCCAAATGGATCCGCGAGCAGCATAGACCGCTCCTGAACTTCATCTAGGAAGCCGAATTGTATTGTTTTACTTAATTTATGGTGTAGGGGCAGGGGACATTGCCCGGCTCGCACGTGACTAACTTCGTCCCATGTTTCTTCTAGTCATCTCTAGAACGGACGAAGCCTCAAAGCGGTGAAGCGAAAACTGGGCACAGGCAAGAACCTGATATATGTAATAAGGGACAAGGAAGGCAAAGGCACTAACACAAGGGTAGGATAGCTTAAACAGCTGAGGAGTTTTACGGAGATCTGTACACAACCAGGAAGATAATGTAAGAAGTAGTAGTAGCCCAGAGGAATCGGACATCCCACGGGTAACGACAGGGGAATAAAGAAAGCCTTGGAGGGAAAAAGAGACAAAGCCCCTGGTGAGGATCATGTAACATCAGATCTGTTGAAAGAGTGGACAGAATGTGTTATAAAAACTGGTGGTGTTCGCGCCGCCGAAAGCCGGATTTTTAAAACCACGAGCCATACAACGCTCTCGCCTTAATGAATGATAGTTACTTAGCATCCTCTGACGGTGCGAAGTGTTATTGACATTACTGTATGATTGAGACGATGAGAATGAGGGATGCGAGGAAACCGAAGAATTTGATCATCACCAATTAGGTCAGTAGATTAGTAGGTGAACATCGTGTCTACCAAGTATGAAAATAATAAAAGGTAGTCCGTGCATCTCAGAGGGGGCCACACTTCCTGCGAGATGTCAGTCGCGCACTACGCACACTGCTTTTAGCGTCATTTGTTACAGCACGTGACTTCAGGTAACCTCCCACTGCGAGACGCTCAATGCGGTTACTCTAAAGGCGCCGCGAAGAAAAACAGAAAGAAGGTGGCGCTCGTCATGTAAGCAAAACAGGGCACATTGCCTACGATACGTGGGAAGGCAGGGGAAAGAACTCCGCTTGCAGAGTTCTTTCCCTGCATTGCATTGGCAAACGTAAGGCCAGCGTTAATAACAATATCTGGGGTTTTACGTCCCAAAACCCGATAGATTATAAGCGACGCCGTAGTGGAGGGCTCCGGAATTACGACCATCTGGTGTTTTTTAACATGCACTGATATTGCAGAGTACACGGGCCTCTATCATTTCGCCTCCATCGAAATGCGACAGCCGCGGCCGGGATCGAATCCGCGACCTTCGGGTCAGCAGCCCAGCACCATAATCACTGCTCCACCGCAGCGGACAAGACCCGCGTTGACATCAACGTTTACCTTCTGGCGGCGCGGTACAGGGCAGTTCAATGCCTTCTTACTCTTGCAATAGTGAACAGCGAACTTATTGACAAAAACAAAAAAAAAGACATTCGTGAAAGGTTGCTCAGCTTGCCCCAAACATCGCCTGGTGAGGTGCTACGTTGTCTTACGGTAAACGAACACGCGGACAAAGAGAATAAAAATAAAACGGCCTTTTCGAGACCTTTCCAGGTCCCCTTGCTCACATAAACGAAATATTTCAGCTCGTAATCAATATATTAAACGGGTCCTGACGAGGGGCCTTTTAGCGAGCTTTACCATGTAAAAATAGAAACGCGCTATTCTGTCCCGAAGAAAGCTGGCCGCAAGAGCCGGGTTCCAAGCCGCGACCTCCTACAATTCTACAGACCAGCATAGGCAGTCAAACAAGAAGGCGAGTTTCTCGATACTTTATGTGAATCTAATCTGTTTCATTACTCTTTCACCAACACTTAGCAGAGAGGGAAACGCGGCCTGTGTAGCATGTCATGCGTAAGTCAATGCACTTTCCGGCGTTCAGTTATGTTATTTAGAAACAAAAAGTGCGCTGTTAAAACTAAAGCGACTTTATTAAAATCATTCTTATTAAGAATATCATCGAACAATATTCTGCTTGCAAAGGTATTCTTCCTTTACTGCTGCTGCTTATTGAGCTTTAAAAAAAAATGTCTGTGGCAGCGAATATAACACGGCCAGGCGTCTTCACACAATAGCGCAAAATATTGATTTTATAAATTGAGGCCAACAAAAATTAGGGACGCCAAGATTCCGCACATTCGGGAACCCGCGATCGTCATCACCGCCTCCCAAGCTTGCATTATTTTCTGGAAGTTAATTTTTTCACATTACAAAAACAACAGCGCTAAAGGACGCAAGAAACCCGTCGGAGCAACGATATCATCGGACAGAATATATTGAAGAGGCAGGGGATGAGAAGAAGGGCAGCACGCTCTTTCGAGAGTCCGTAGTTATCAAGCACAGCCAAGTGACTTGTATGTGTGCACCCTTTCAGTGCAACAGAACTGCTGACTCACAGTCGAGCAGCCAACCCGGCCGCTCGTCGCATGCGTTGCGGTTATCACTCGGCGACTGAGGTTCGCGCTCGCTGGTTGTCGCGGATATCGTCGTCGTGCTTTTTTTTATGTATTGTGGTTTTCTCAATCCGCGCGATTCGGCAAGCGTCATCGCGCGAATTTTGAACGTTGAAGGTCCGTACGCCACGTGGTGTGAAAAACGGTGAACTAGAAGCGAGTCCCGAATTCCTGGGTATGAATCAGACACATGCTGGCGGGCTGTCCCGCGACTCTCGCCAACCCCGAAGAAAAATGGCTTCACTGGCAGAAGATGATCTCCAGCTGTTCGTATCAAGATCAAATACGGGCTGTCCAGGGGGTTCACGATGGCGCCCTAAGGCTCGGCCTAACGGTGCCGACGTGGACGCGGCCCGCCTCGGTCTGAAAAGACCGGGCTTCAGGATTCCTAATAAAGTTTTGTGAATGAATTAATGAATGAATGGGAATTACAATAACCTTCGTAGCCATTGCATATTCCACAAGCACGGCCCATGAAATGGTCAGAAACGATAACAAAATGATGAACAGACGGTCGAGACCAGATGACGGAAACGATCGTTACCCCCCGCTTACACATCCTTGTTTCTTGCATAACGCGTTGTTCGAGGAGCACTGTGAGGTTCTCCGCTGCCGGTTTGATGTCATGGCGGCACGCATTGCCCAGGAACATAGAACCGAGAGAACTGTCGAGGGGAAAAACCCTCGGAACAGGGCGCGGTTATATGAACGGCGAGGCCGAGAGACCGACCGCGTCCGCGCGGTTTTTCGTGATCCAGTACGTCGTGGCAGTGCACGTGGTTGCCAGCGGAAACACACAACAGAGAAGTAGAGAACGAGAGAAGAAAAAAAAAAAGACTCATTTATCCCCGCGATCTCTCATTAGAAGGCAGTGCCGTCGCGCACCGCCATGCGCTCAATTTGGGCAGAAAAAAAAAAAAAAGACGCGCGCGCAGCCGCGTAATGACCGTCCGCGGGTTGGTGCCGCTTATACACGGCACCAGTCTTCGGCTTCCGCCGACACGTGGGCTGCGCGTGCAGTTCCGCACCCTGTATAGATGTCGCGGAATTGGCTATATGGATTGTGTCTATGCACCTGCGGATGTAGTGGCGGCTCGGTAGCGCGCGTTATTAAATCACCGTTTCCCTCGACGATTACAGCGGAATTCGCGGGGAACGACACCGAAGCGTCACGTGGTGCAACACGTCTCTGTCGCAAGAGGATAGCCTCTGCAGCATACGCACGTACGCGTATAGTTCGGCTCTCACCCGAGATCCCGATCCCAACGTCCGCCGTAATCTTTCTGATGATGCTATATAATAATAATAATAATAATAATAATAATAATAATAATAATAATAATAATAATAATAATAATAATAATAATAATAATATTATTATTATTATTAATTAATATTATTATTATTATTATTATTATTATATTATTATTATTATTATTATATTATTATTATTATAATAATAATCAATCAATCAATCATTTATTTAACGTGCCCAGGAACAACCGTGAGGTCTTTGTGCAGGCGCACGCAAAAATAACATCAATAAAAATAAACAGTACAATACAGACAGTCTTCAGAAATAAAAAGAGCGAAAACACGTAGACAAAGAGAAATGAACACTAAAGGGGAGGAGTAAAATAAGACAATATGAGAAATATTGAAGGGGAATAAAAAATTTGATTGCACATATACAACTATGCGGAAAGACGGAGAAGGGAAGACTATGTACACTGTGCCATACTATGTCAAAACAGTGCAAAGCTCGGATAAAAACAGTGATTGTGGACTATGAAAAACGTCAAGATCAAGAAAATTAATATTATAAAGACTTTGTATTCTGTGAACGGTAGAGTGTTGGAAGAAGCAGGCGGGTACATGAAACGGTCTGTTCTCTCTGGTTAACTTACGCGGAATTCGAAAATTAACACAATTGAGAAGTACAGGGCAGGATATGAAACCGTGGACTAGCTTGTAGAGAAATAAGAGATCAGAACGATTTCGTCGGCAGTGAAGTGATGGCAGTGATAATGACTCAGCAGTATTTGAACGAGATCCAGAGTCATTTTTAGCAAAGCGATGGTTATATATGCTGAGGAATTTTTTCTGGACTCGTTCAATGGTGTTACCGCTGGATTGAGCAATGCCATTCCATATCACGGACGCATACTCAAGTTGCGGAAGACATATTGCCGTGTACAATTTGTGTAGGGCCATGGGAGACCTGAATTCTCGAGATATTCTACAAACACATCCGAGAGAACGAAGGCCCCGCATAGCAGCACGCTTAACGTGAGAAGAAAAGTTTAACGCGCTGTCAACAACAACACCAAGATCACTGATTTCATAAACCTTGCATAACGGCACAGAATTGACAAAGTATTGAAATGACACGCTAGATGTTTTGCGAGTGATAGACATGAATTTTGTCTTTGAGGTATTTAGAGAAAGGTTATTGCCGTTGCACCATTCGGAAAAAGAACACAGATCTGACTGCAACAAGCGACAGTCGTTAACTGAATGAATTTCCTTAAATATCTTGATGTCATCGGCATACAAGAGGAAAGAAGAATTACGAATGGCAAAAGAAACATCATTAACGTAAATTAAAAATAGGAGTGGATAATAATAATAATAATAATAATATAATAATAATAATAATAATAATAATAATAATAATAATAATAATAATAATAATAATAATAATAATAATAATAATAAGAATAATAACTGGGTTTTATGTGCCATCGCCACGATGTAATTATGTGGCACGCCGTACTGAGGGACTCCGGAATAATTTAGACCAGCCGGC
Organism: Rhipicephalus sanguineus; assembly: GCF_013339695.2. Taxonomy (NCBI): domain Eukaryota; kingdom Metazoa; phylum Arthropoda; class Arachnida; order Ixodida; family Ixodidae; genus Rhipicephalus; species Rhipicephalus sanguineus. Next base: position 34,708 of record NW_023614606.1, read on the forward strand.
GTGTTTTAACGTGCACTTAATTATAAGTGTGTTTTTGCGTCTCCCACCGAAATGCGGCCGGTAATCAAACCCGCATGCTGAGCAGTCCTTAGCCGCTAAGCAACCGCTGTGGATGGATAGATGGATGGATAGATAGCGGTATTGTTGCAGTAGCCGAGGAAAATGCATTACTGTCTGCTGTACTCGTGGTGTCTGGCACCTAGTCAGGCGTGTATAAACACGCCTTTTGTTCCGGCACCATGACGATTCATGTCTCATGTATTGTCAAAAGTGTAAAATAAACTTCAAACTTCAATCTTCAATCTATCTACAGCGAAGTCTGCGTAACGGAAGACTGAGCGTGGCCCGGGCAAGTTAACGAAAGTTCGTTTGCCTGCCCCGGCTTTTCTTCGCTTGCACAGCGGATTGCATGTAACTCTCTGAAGGAATCCCATGTGGTTTGTTGAGCGTCGAATTCAAAATCATCTCCGTGACATGTCAATTTAAAACTTGAGTGGGCACAGATATTGTGCTGTACACCTACAGAAAACCTCTCGAATTCATTCTCGTGGCAGTACCCGTGTAAGATCAAGACCTTCACCCGCTTAGTTATTCCCCCCGGAACGCGAAAAAAAAAAGTTACCCACATCTTTCCTTAAACTTCGCGATACTTTACTTGGCCGTCAAAAAATAAAGACAGAAAGTCTCGTCTCGAAGTATACTGTCAGGCAATTAAAGTCGAAGCCGTCCACGCCTCGAAAATGCGCGCTTCCGGCCGGAGTCGTTTCCTTCCATCTCGAAAACGTTTCACTCGCTTCTCGCCCGCGGCGAGAACCTATTTACCTGTGTTCGTAGCGAGACACATGCCCCCCCCCCCTCCTCCTTTTCCTCCCAAGGCCTCGCTTCTCCAGCAGTAAACAGCATGTAGCGATGTGACCACTTTGTAAGCTTTGTAAGTCCCGGAGGTATGTATATTAGCACGCCGACTCTCATACGCTCCCGAGGCGGCACACGCCTTGAGAAACACGCGTCTCCTTTAATATTCGCGCTGAAAGAAATGAACGAACCAACAACCCCAAAGAGAAAGCGCGTCCCACTCGACGCTGCGCCGGTGAACTAATTTGCGCCTCGTTCACTTAGCGGCGCGCCACTCGGAGTGCATGCAGTGCGCGGGCGCTTTATAAGCCCGGCAGGGCAGTCGCTAAGAAAAACCGAGAGTCTCTAGCCATGTGTGCGTGTGTGAGGACGAGTGAGTCTCCGTCGTTTCGGGAGGGAGCCTGGGTTGAGCGTTCTGCATCCAAATTAGCGTCGCCGGATCGCGAGCACGAAGAAAGAGAGCTGTTCTTCCTCCAGCTGCATGCCATGTTCTAGCGATAGCGAACGTGCATAACGGCTGTGAGAGGATACGGCGACACTAGTGAGGGAAGGGATGGATGGAAAGGGAGGGGGAGGGGGTATAACATTTTAGCAAACCCGCGAACGTCGCTTAAGAAACGTGTGGACGGAGGCCTAACTCGTCCCCTTTCGGACTGGACGACGTGCGGGCGTTTCTGATTTCGGCAGATGGTTAAATTGAAGAGTTTGCACCGCTCGAGTCTCGGAGAGGTTAAGAGTTGGCAAAATAAAAATTAAAAGCGAGACTGGGGGAGAGGGAGGCGCATCACCTAACTTGCCTTTCGCGCGCGCGTGCGAACTCCGCTGAATAACTTCGCGGTTACAGTTGTTTGTCAAAGCCGACTAACTGACACCTAAAGGACTTGTTGGTCGTTTGTATTAAACCTGTATAAGCGGGTTGTCAACTTTATCTGTGTACGCTAATGTGGACCTGAGCGAGACGTTTGCTAAGTGCAAGACAGCTTTCAAGATTAATCGTTACCGTGGCGTCAGTCGAGTGTATATATATGCGTGTATGAATCTGTCGTGCGGTGTTTGATGTGAGAACGTGTTGCGAAGGCGCTACACGCCTCGAGGTATGCACGTACCACACGTGCTGATGAAGTGCAGTGTGTCAGCACGAAGCAAAGCCTGCGGTCCTGGTTAAGTGCGAAGCCGCTAATTGCGAGCCACGCTACGGCGATGAGTTCTGTGATAGTTCAACCCCTTGAGGGATTCGTTAATAATAATAATAATAATAATAATAATAATAATAATAATAATAATAACAATAATAATAATAATTATTATTATTATTATTATTATTATTATTATTATTATTATTATTATTATTATTATTATTATTATTATTATTATTATTATATTAATGTTTTTCTTTTGTTTTTTTTTGTTTTTTTTTCGTGCGCCAGTACAAAGACCTTACGGTTGTTCCTGGGCACATTAAATAAACGTTTGATTAACGTTTGAAACGTTTGATTAAGCTAATGGACGAGGCACTGTGCACACACAATTTTTGTATTCCACTCCCATTGGTAACCAGCGTCCGAGAATGAATAAATGAATTCATGAATGGATAGATAGATAGATAGATAGATAGATAGATAGATAGATAGATAGATAGATAGATAGATAGATAGATAGATAGATAGATAGATAGATAGATAGATAGATAGATAGATAGATAGATAGATAGATAGATAGATAGATAGATAGATAGATAGATAGATAGATAGATAGATAGATAGATAGATAGATAGATAGATAGATAGATAGATAGATAGATAGATAGATAGATAGATAGATAGATAGATAGATAGATAGATAGATAGATAGATAGATAGATTTAGTGAGCCAACGCGCACCGGTCTGTCTTCCTCACCTTGGTGATGGGAAACTTTTTTGCGCGAAAACAGGACAATTCACCAGAACGAGCGCCAGAGCGGCCGTCCTGTCTCTCTCGTTCTGGCTTATTCTCTTGTTTTTGCGCACAAAATTTCCCATCAGATATGCACCATCAAGCCAAATTTCAAGTTTTGTTAAACTTCCTCACCTTTCTCGCCGCGAAAGAAGCCTTGCAGAAAAAAAAGTAAACGTAAATATTGTCGTCCTAAAGGAAAGAACGCTGCATTACGAAGTGAAAGGTTTGCAAGCATGAAGAGCGGCGACGAGGAACAACTCGCGTTTGTTATTTATTTTATGCAAGGGCATTAAAAAAAGAAAAAAAAGAACGAAGTGGGAGAGCGTAAAGTAGGCGAAAGATGCACGCCGGTCCTCCTTCTCTCGCTTGCCTCCGAAGCAAATGCAGAGATACAAAAATTGCAACCTGGTTGTGGAGGTGCCCAGACGTCTCTCTCTCTCTCTCTCTATTTCCCTTTCTCCCTCATATACCCTCTTTGGCCTTCCTTCTGTAGTTTTCGGGATCGAAATTGAAAGCCGTAAATCAAGGCAACCTCCTCTCCACTCATTCCGCTAGGCCGTGTTGTGGGGCAGTCGGCTTTGCTCTTACTTTGAGAATCACCACTTTCCTTCTGCACTCTTTCTTGCCCTGCTGTCGTGTGGGTTTTTCTTTTGTTCTTGAACGCCGTATTCGTGCACGAGACTGCGTCTATACTATATTCTGTCTCTGATTTCGAACAGGCTTTTTTCCGATTGTTTCAAGGTTGGTAGAGAATGAGAATCTGCTGGTATGACGATGTTCGGTATGTTCGGTATGTTTGTTCGGTATATATTTGTTTGTCACTGCTGTATGCATATACATAGGCAATGAAGAAAAAAAAACAGCGTGGCTCTGTGGTAGAATTCCCGACTGTCGCGCAGAGGACCCGGGTTCAGATCCCATCTTGCATATTTTTTTATTGATTCTCATTTCGCGCGATAGTGGTTACGGAGAACACTGGTGGTGGCAGCACACAACTACCCTCTGCCGTTGTGATCTCATAACAGCTTTCGCTGCAGAAAAATAGGGACTTGGCGCATAGACGAGACATAATTCAAAAAAGGCGCTTTCCTGCGTACTTTAAAGGAGAGCTTATGTAATGCACCTGTGAAGGTGTTCTAGAACCACTCAGGAACGAAATCGTCCCGCACCTCGGGAACGAAATCTTTCTTACAGGGTGTGGTTGCTTGTGGTCGTGCGCTTATCTCTAGAGGGGATAGCAGATGGCTCATAGGTTTGTACGTGTTGTGGTCTCATCGCCAAGTTTGCGTTGAAGCCATAGACATCACGAAAGTAACTTTACACGCTGCAGTGGCCGCGTTTTCTAAAGGAGTAATCTGCCATTCTTTCTTCGTATAACATTTCAATTCGTAGCTATCGCATTCATTGCTTCACCCTTGCGGTGATGAAACTGACATTTTGTTTTTCCGGTTCAGCACTCATTCCGGAAAGGGGTGCTTGGATGGGTTCAAGTCCCATATCAGATGTGTCAGATGCCGTCAACAAACTGTAAATTTACTGGCAGATATCGTAATGATTTTTGGTGTTTGGGGGACGAAACTACGACATGACAAGGCATGTCAAAGAGGAGACTCTGGAGTAAACTTGAACACCTGGATATTTTTACCTTGTACCGAAATATGAGTACGCGGGTGTTTTCCATTTTGCCGCCGTCGAGATGCGTCCTGCGATGGAGGGAATCGAACCTGTGTCCTAGAGCTAAGCAATGCTACAGGTCACCCTCTAAGTTACCACGGCGGCTACATCTCGGAGGAACTAGATTAATCCCTAGTTCCTGAAATTTATCTTAAAAGAGTGTTCTTTTTTTTTTTGAAACTTGGTTAGCCAGCTAGCTGCATTCATATAAGGGCCACATTACAGTGAGGGCGCCATATCCGCAATCGTATTACGACAGCGTTTGCTAAAGGCACAGTTTGACAATATATTATGAATTGATGGTACATTCAGGCTAAAACGATGCCCGAGTTGATGTGAGGCAAGCGTTTGCCCCTTTGAGGAAAGGGTTAACAGCTGCCCGTGCTTGACTGCGGGTTCCACTTTGGAGGAAGTATGCCAGTATCGTTACTGTACACACATACAAACAACTTTAATGAAAGGTACTGCGAGCTTGTGGGACGGGCAAAAGGTCCCGCCTAGGTGACGGCCAGGGGTTCTCGAGTCCTGGAGGCTTCCGATCCGCCCGCTGGACAGCCAAAAGTTGATCGTGAAGGGCAGAGCTGTGCAACACAGTCTCCCAGAGCGCGCGGAGGCGATCCCTAGAGGCTGCGTCCCCAGTATTGTTCGTTGTCCATCGATATTACCATAGTATGTGTTCCACGGCGGCTCTAGAACAACAGTTCTTGCATTTATCTGTCTTGCATAAGTCTGGTAAATGAGGTGCGGGATCACCGGGTTCGGATAGGGTGCTGGTTTGTAATCGCCGCCAGTCGACAGACTCCTTTTTGCTTAACTCTCGATGAGGTGGTGGAAAAACGCACCTATGCAAATTTTTAGTGTTGTGTGATGTCATTAAATCTCGCCATGCGATCCTCCCCATTCCCACTCCTCTTCATCCTCGTTCTCGGGAGACACTGAGGTGCCGGATGCACTTCCGGCCGTGACTAGGACCGTAAACTATCCAGCCACGTCGTCAGCCGTGTTACTGTTACTGCTTTCTCCTGACGAGGTAGAGGTGTGAACGGGTGTCCACATTAAGTAAACATTTCTTTTCTCGACTTTTGTTGCCTGCCACCAGTATTGTCGTAGTGCTTCGGGGGACATTCGGCCGTTTGCGAAATTTCGTATGGCCGCCTGAGAGTCACTGACTACTACGTCCGCTTCTGTCTCTGATACGGCTAGCGCCAATAGCTATATCCTCCGCAGTCTCCATTTTTGCTGTGCTTGCCGTAGAGCATGTTTTGCACTTCTTTTCGGGATCAATTACGACTGCCTCTTTAATATTTCCAAATTTCTTTTGTGTGCCTAATGCTATGGTTTCTCTTCTACATTTGTTGTGTACAGGGTGCCTCTTTTTGGCAAGGAGGCAACAGTTATCGTATCCCTGACATCATTCGGGATGTCCACTTTGGCTTCGTGTGTAGTATGGCACCCAATACCTAGTCTTTCTTGTACGTGTCTTTCTGCCTTGGTCTTAGAAAGGTGTTAGTACTACGCTATTCGCTGAGCCTCTATGAGCCCTTCCAGTGTATTGTGCAGGCCTAATTCTAAGAGCTTGTCGGCAATAGTGCTGATTGGTAATCCTACGGCTTGTTTATAAATTTTCCTAATTGGGCAGTTCAATTTTATCTTTTCTGCCGCGTACCATTAAGGTAGGGTGCTACATACACTGTCCCTACTCATAACGAACGCATGTACCAGTCCGATCCTGCTTCCTTCCTTCATCGCGCTGTGTCTGTTGGCTATCCTCTTTGATCAACCTCATAACTTGAGATACTGTCTCTTCCAGCTTCCTAACGGTTTCTCCATTGTTTCCTCTTGCTTAAATTAGTAGTCCAAAAACTCTGATTTTATCCACCCTAGGTATGGGTTCACCAGCGGCGATATTGTATGTCCGCTTCGAGGTTGTCTTCCCCTCCGTAGTTGTTTGGTTTACGGCCCCTGCGTACCGGCCTGTATGATAATAATTCTGATTTTTACGCCGAGCAAACCAGTCCGATTCCCTGTAGATAGTGTTCGACTGTTTAAATCTCGCTTTGGAGTGTCTATTCTATTTACCCATCACTGCCTTCCTTTACCCATAGGGTAATATCATCGGCATGTAAAGTGCGGTTAAAACCTTGAATTTTTTGTAGCTTGGCCGGTAGTCCGATTATTGCCAGGTTAAACAGCATCGGCGATATCACTGACTCCTGTGGTGCACCTGCGCTACCAATCTCAACCTCTTCTGAGACGACATTTCCTAAGGTGATCTGTGCCTTTCTGCCGGTTAGGAGGTCGCGAACGTAATTGTATGTCCTCCCTCGTAATCCTAGCTCTTCAAGGCTGCCGAGTATTTTTGTATGTGTTATGTTGTCAAAGGCTTTCTTTAAGTCGAGGCCAAGGATGACTCTAATGGATCTGCCTGGGTTGTCTATGACTTGGTGCTTAAGCTGGAGCATCGCATCCTGCGTGGAAAGATTCCTTCTGAAACTCAGCATCGTGGAGGGGAACGGGTTCTGTCCTCGAGATAGTTGGTTAATCACGCTAAAACAGCATGCTCCATGAGCTTTCTGACGCAAGCTGTGAGAGATATGGGTCTCAAATTCTCTAGCTGTAAGCGTTACTGTAGAATTCAAATATCAATTGCCCCAGTAATAATTTCTAAGAACACCCAGGCCATCTTGAACCATATTATTTACGACAGAGCGCTGCTTACGTGTGAGGGAGTACAGGGTCAACGTGCGCTTGAACAGCACGCAATAACTCCAGCCCTTTGTGTACCAAAAACAGCCGTAGCAAAGGCAATGAAAGATAAATTTTACGAGCAAAGCTATTTGCGATATTGCCCCCTCTCTTCACATATTTGGCTGAGGAGAGGGAAGGGTGGGAGAGGGCAAAGATAGTATGGTGTCACGATAAAATATTTCTTATAATCTACCATATGTTACTTATGAAAAATGTGCTCTGCATTTATCATAAACTATGACAGCACATAGTGAGGTTTTTATCATATTCAAGAAAGCTCTTTATGCGCTTTATAACTGCATTGAACATGCTCTTTGGTTTTAGCAGTCTGCGACGGGGTCTGCATCGTACGCTATTCGTTGTCATATGCAGAAGCACGGACACAGCGATCGCTGGTATACAGTCTTGTTCCAGACGTTGACACATGGAGGCGAACAGCAACCTCAAACTACTTAATTTGTGAGGAATCGCAAATCTGAGAAATCGGAAGAAGATATCTGCTAATGAGAGCTTAGACAAGAAAATTACCACAACAAATCTCGTTATACGTTTCCGCGTACGAACCATCGCGGATTTTTTTTTTTAATTTTATTTCAGAGAGCACTGAAAACATTGTATATTCTTTCCACTGCAATACCCCGAGGACTGCGCCTCACTGAAACAGAAATTAATCTTTTTCTCTCTCTTTTTTTTTCTTTTCTTTCTGTCGACTACGCGAATTTCGCATCGGCGCATTTCCGTCTACCGTGGCATAGCGCTTGGATTGCTCCTTGCGTTCGTACTTTTTAAGCGGAAAGGTTTTCTGGCTCCCCTTCCGCAAGCACAGTCATTCCCGATCCTCCTCCTCCTCCTCGCTGGCTACGTCATCGAACATTCTCACTCACCCACAATGACGTTATTTCTATTCTCTCGTGCTCTCTCTTTGGCTCGTAGCAATTCTTTGCATCTTCGCAAGCCATCCGCAAGATCGTCGTCGACAGCCTCCCCCGAAATGGCTCCTTCTCTCTCTCCCCTTAACTGTAGCTTTGCCGCCGCTTTCCTTCTCTCCATCTTTCGGTGTCCGTGCCCTCGCCACCCGTATGCCTGCAGCAGCAGCCAGCCGGCCTATTGCGGTGTTGGAAATTGGCCGCCCGGGATGCATCGGTTTCAATTTGCACCCGCCTGCGCAATTGAACATACGCCGCTGCTGCCGACGTCAGGCTCGTTGCCCTGCACTGCCTCGAACCGTGCCCTGCTTCGAGGTCTGATTGAATCGGTGGCGTCGCGCTGTTTGATGCGGCCGGGCTTTCTTTGTGTGCCCGGGCCGCGACCAGTTGCCTGAACCGTGACCCGGGCACGGCTTTCTCACCGGTGTCATAGCCCAAGAGTATTAAGCAAAAAGAAAAATAAAATGTCCGCAGTTATTTCTTTCCGCGTGCCACGTAGCTCCTTTTATTATGTTCTTTTGTGGCGCGAGATACAGCGTATTAGAAGCGGCACTCCTTGAAGCTGCGACAAAGGTATTCCACGGATTCGGTAGCGGCAAGAGGAACTTGTGTGACACGTGTCAGCCAAGGAAGATTCTCTGTTCAACGATTTCTTAAGCTTGAAGCTCCCAGATACCCCAGTACTTCTGACGTTCAAGCCAAAAAGCTTTCAAAATGAGTCGCGTTGTATGAGAATAAACAATAACAACAACAATGGAAACTGCTACTACTACTACTACTACTACTACTACTACTACTACTACTACTACTACTACTACTACTACTACTACTACTACTACTACTACTACTGCTGCTGCTGCTGCTGCTGCTGCTACCACTACTACGACTACTGCTACTATTACGTGGACGCAGGGAGTACGGTATTGATACACCGACTGGGACAGAAAATGCAAATCAAATCAGTTACCATGTTATTCATCGTAGCATCGGGATGAGTTCACGAAGAAAAAGGAAAAGGTCTCATTGGGAAGTCCTTCTTTGTAAGCATTTTTGTAGTGTGAACGCTACTGTTGCGTGAACGCTTTCGTCGCGTCAACATTTATAATTTAGCGAGTACTGAGACGTTCGCTGTGTGGATGTTCGTTAGTGTGTTTTCTTCCTTGTTTATTTTTTTCTTACTAACATTGTGAGGGAAACTATGGCACAGCAAAATGTCTTGTTGAGGCATTGGTTCATTACTTGAGAAGAAAAATAGTTAGCGCAAAAACAGAAAGCATGGACGAGACGAGAAAGCCAGCACCAATAATGTGTTGTCGTCCGGTGTCATTTCTTTCGTGATGTATCTTTTTTTCTCACTAGGAAAGACACCTGACACCATCTCCTAAGGTATGCTTATTTTTAACGAAGAAAGAATGCAGAGCTGCTGAGCAGCAGTCGTCGTTGTTGTTGTTGTTGTTGTTGTTGTCGTCATCGTCGTCTCCCATTGATGCTGAAGGAGGCGTCGTTGCTTCGTGGTTGCATTTATTTTGCGTGTGGTATATTTCAAAGCATTGCATCCGGAATAATATTAGAAACGGAAGACACTTCATATCTGTGTTCGAACGAAATTGCAGTTCCCCATAATTCGCCCACACAATGACGTCGCTGTGTAGCTCTGTGCTTTTTGCGGGACTTCTCACATGTGGAAATAGTGCAGCGAAGAAGATGATTTGTAGCGGCGCGAAAGTAATAATTTGTAGCGGCGCGAAACCATGATGCGAGGAGGCGAGCTTGAAACCCTTCCCACTCACCCCGTGTAGCCTTCGCAAGCCAAATCCCTTCCCTGCCCCCTTCGACATCGGAGCCGGAGCATCACATGACGCATGCGCATCAACACGTCATGTGCATGCAAGGTCACGTGCTCATGACGTTACCGGGCCAGCCCGAGCACGCGAGCGGCGTTGTGTCGGCGTTCTCTGTGATTCACTGCCTGTTACTGCGGGACGCGCATGAAAGCTGCGACATTTGTACAAGCCAGTGCCGCATGAACATTTAGGTAGACGCAGGAGGATGAATGAGCCTAATGAGCGCTGGAACAGGGTGGAAAATTACAGTTTCGTTGTCAGGGCTGGCGTGTGCTCGACGCGCAAACCTCGAGAACACTAACACATGCGAAACACAGTCAGATTAATCCCGCATCTCGCGGCGATCCACAGTAAAAAAGAAAAGAAAAAAAAAAGAAAGAAACGCGCACATTTTGTTTTTGTGTCTTATGATTTATCTCAAATTTATTTAATCTTTTCAAGCAACAAGTTACACAAGCTACATATGTCGCGTAATATAAGTACCGCAGTGTCACGTGCTGCTGTGCGCGACGTCAGAGCACAGTCGTCTACATAGAGGACCGACGTCATAGCACTACCGTCTACGTAGGGCCAATTCCATCGTGTACGTCATCCCCTCATTCTCTGGGCGCGCGTCCGTGAGAAGGGTTGCGTTCAGCTTGAAATTGACCTATTTCCTCGCGCCTAGTGTTGCAAATTTTGGTAGACGTGACCGTGAATGCCCATTGTATGCATGCATTGCGCTCGTCATCTCAAAATGGTCAGACCTGGTGAGGGGCTATTTATTATAAGCTCTACCTATATCATAGCGGTGTGCTAGCCCTTCACCTCGGCGAGGTAGTCGTGCCAGCTCGTATTAGTTCAAAGCGTAAGCACTTTGTCTTTGTTAAGGTAAATAGTAGGCTCGTTGGAAATTAAAAGCTCACCTTTTCTCACAAATAGATTTATTTTCTAGGTACTGGTTGTCGTAATCTCTGATAAAATTTGCGGGAACGTTCAAGTTTTCTGCGTAAAACCTGCGACACAACCGTGTATGTCTATGGTGAAGTGAACTATCCTAAGCACCCAAGACTGCATGGCAACACAGAAGTCATGCGAGGGAACTTTAAACAGGGGCGCGGAGCACCCTGAATCGTTAATCATTTGTTCTAAACACAGATCGCCTTCTTCATTACGAATTTTTTCTTAGAGAAAGCTTAAGGTTCCCCCGTGCTAGAGCACGCGTTTCTCTAAATCGCCTGCCTGTTTTATAAACAAATAAACGTCCCTATGTAAATGTAGCAACTATGCAAATTATTTTCGTGTGGAACCACGACAGGCTGTGGACGGAGCTTATACTTTAAGCCGCAAGCCTTAGATGCCTGTTGAAACCCGAAAAGTGACCGTTGACGTCGGCGTCAACAGGAGTGGCGCAAAAGATCATCATCACGCGATGACGTCACCCTATGACGCCTTCAGGACGTCACATATCGTTGAAATTTGTGACGTCGTCATGATGTCATCACAAGACATCTTCGCTTGGTCACAGGTGGACCGATCCCGGAGGCACATGGGGTGCGGAAAGCTTGCAATGCCTCCGATACCCGAATCAGTGCAAAACCACGTCAGATGCAGAAAGCTTTCGTGGGCGGGCGCGAACAATGCAATCGAATGAAAAGGGTAAAAAAAATAAAGAAGACGGTGGCTTTCGCCTTCTAGTCATCTTAGGTGAATGCATAATTGTCCGGTGTTGGCCGTGCGTGATTTCTCCCTCACGCATTTTTTCGCTCACAACCAACGACGCCGATATCGGAATTTCTGTTAAACGAGCTCTTTAACGCCGTCGCGTTAATATGAGTGAGCAGGCGCAGCTCGTGTACAACGAACGTCCTGCATTGTTTCGACCTTCGTGTATTCTATCGTTTTTCGATCCAAGTCATAAGTTCTTGAGTTGCGCGCTGTCTTCCCGGCGAGAATCGCATGTCGGAACGAACAAAAGCTCTTGGTTTACCTTGGGCGACAGTAACACTCTATGATGCAAACAAAGGCAGTCCTCCGTAGTGAGGTGTGCGCCGACATAGCCTCCAGCAACTCTAGACATCATTCTGTATTGGACTCGGCACTGCGTACAAGGCAAGGATGCAGTTCCCGTCTGTGTCGCATGTGGTGACTTCCCAAATAACACCCACGCTATGTGCGAGATCCTGAGTCACCTCTGAGTGAGTGAGTGAGTGAGTGAGTGAGTGTGATCAATGAATGAGAGTGAGAGTGATGAATGAATGAATGAATGAATGAATGAATGAATGAATGAATGAGTGAGTGAGTGAGTGAGTGAGTGAGTGAGTGAGTGAGTGAGTGAGTGAGTGAGTGAGTGAGTGAGTGAGTGAGTGAGTGAGTGAGTGAGTGAGTGAGTGAGTGAGTGAGTGAGTGAGTGAGTGAGCGAATGAGTGAGTGAGTGAGTGAGTGAGTGAGTGAGTGAGTGAGTGAGTGAGTGAGTGAGTGAGTGAGTGAGTGAGTGATCAATAAATGAGAGTGAAAGTGATGAATGAATGAACGAGTGAGTGAGTGATCAATGAATGAGAGTGAAAGTGATGAATGAATGAACGAGTGAGTGAGTGATCAATGAATGAGAGTGAAAGTGATGAATGAATGAACGAGTGAGTGAGTGATCAATAGATGAGAGTGAAAGTGATGAATGAATGAATGAATGAATGAATGAATGAATGAATGAATGAATGAATGAATGAATGAATGAATGAACGAGTGAGTGAATGAGTGAGTGAGTGAGTGAGTGAGTGAGTGAGTGAGTGAGTGAGTGAGTGAGTGAGTGAGTGAGGTGAGTGAGTGAGTGAGTGAGTGAGTGAGTGAGTGAGTGATCAATAAATGAGAGTGAAAGTGATGAATGAATGAACGAGTGAGTGAGTGATCAATGAATGAGAGTGAAAGTGATGAATGAATGAACGAGTGAGTGAGTAATCAATAGATGACAGTGAAAGTGATTTTTTATTTTATTTTATTTATTTATAAAATACTGCAGACCACAATTCGGTCCTTGCAGGAAGGGCACTCATTTTGCATCCAAACAGGAAGTACATTACAAAAATATCAATACAGTTAGTTCAAACAATATATAAAACCTCAAACATAACGCAGAAATGACCCTAATATGCGTACAAGAAAGGCAACATAATGCCAAAACATGAATACGGTGATACAAAGAATATACATATTTTGAAACACAACATAAGACATGGGTAACAAGCTGATTTAGGAAGGTTTATTCGTGGAGTTCCACTCCGACACTGTTCTAGGGAAGAAGGAATATTTGTAAGTATCTGTCCTAGCGAAATGAGGGGTTAATGCATGTGTGTGATCATGACGTGTACGCCTCGTGGACAGGGGGGACACATATAACTCGGGTTCTATGGATAATTCATGACTAATTAATGATTGTAAAAAGTTGAGGCGAAGCATCTGCCGGCGTGTTTCGAGGAGCGGAATGTCATTTTCTATCATGAGCTGTGTGGGGGAGTCGGTGTGCTTAAACTTAGAGTAAATAAAGCGAACAGCTTTTCTCTGGATTCTCTCCATAATTTTAATGTTGTGTTTAGTGTATGGATCCCATGTAATACAAGCATACTCTAATTTGGGTCTAATGAATGTCATGTAACTAAGTAATTTAATGCTGGCAGGCGAATTTCTAAGTTTGTGTTTTAGGAAGCATAGTTTACGGAAAGCGGAAGAACAAATATTGCTAATATGTGTGTTCCATGATAAATTGTTGGTGAATGTTACACCTAGATATTTGTAATTTTCAACTTCCCTTAGGGGTGAAGCGGCCAATGTGTAGGTATATTTTAATGGGCTTTTCTTGCGTGTTATGCGAAGACTTACTGTTTTATCCTTGTTTAAAGCCATGCCTGACCTGTCACACCATGATTGTATGTTCTGTAAACTTATTTCAAGATCTGTCTGGTCATACATTGTATATATTTCCCGGAATAAAACACAATCGTCCGCAAACAATCTTATCTGTGTACCTGGTGTAACAACGGTGACAATGTCATTTATATAAAGTAAAAACAACAATGGACCCAGGACGCTGCCCTGGGGTACACCGGATGTCACTGGAAGACAGCTCGAGTTGTTACCTTCAATAGCGACAAACTGTACACGATCCGAAAGATAGGCCGCTATCCAAGAAACTATAATGTTCGGAAGATTGTAATCTCTAAGCTTCTGAATGAGTTTATAACGAACTACTCTGTCGAATGCCTTACTGAAATCTAAAAAAAGAGCGTCAACTTGACCATTATTATCTAAAGTTTTTGCAAATGAATGAATTACAGTTAACAGTTGTGTCGTAGTGGAATAGCCTTTTCTGAAGCCATGCTGGCAATCTGTTAATATTGAGTTTCTTTCTAAAAATCTTGTGATGTGGTTGGCGATAATATGTTCAATTAGTTTGCAGCAAGAGGAAGTTAATGATATTGGTCGATAATTTTCTAACAATAAACGATTACCCTTTTTAAAAACTGGCACAACTCGAGCCGTCCTCCAGTCATTGGGCACTTTAGTCGATAACAAGGAAGCTCGGAACAGTATAAAAAGAAATACAATGAATGAATGAATGAATGAATGAATGAATGAATGAATGAATGAATGAATGAATGAAGAATGAATGAATGAATGAGTGAGTGAGTGAGTGAGTGAGTGAGTGAGTGAGTGAGTGAGTGAGTGAGTGAGTGAGTGAGTGAGTGAGTGAGTGAGTGAGTGAGTGAGTGAGTGAGTGAGTGAGTGAGTGAGTGAGTGAGTGAGTGAGTGAGTGAGTGAGTGAGTGAGTGAGTGAGTGAGTGAGTGAGTGAGTGAGTGAGTGAGTGAGTGAGCGTTGACTTTCGTTACAGACGTGCGGGAGGGTGTCCCCCCTCCCACCCGGCTATTTCCTCGTGGTGACCGACAGTTCAAGGTCACCAAATATTATTGCATGACCAGAAGAGAGTTTCCGCCACCTCACCCCGAACACAGGCGGTCTCATTACGATTATTGCAGACACACTAGTATTCGTCACTCGCGTACTTGACAGAAATCTACCCGCATAAGTAACTCGACGCCTCCTGCGGCACATGCGGTCAGAAGGTCGCCACTCTGTAGTTCACATGCTCTTGGAGTGCGGCTCGCTAGGCTCGACCTACAGTGAGTCCAGAATGGAAGCCATTTCTGCACAGCCCGAAGTCTCAAGACCAAATCCTGGCCGACCAAGTGATAGCACCGCTCGAAAACCTTCGAGGTCCAGGCCTGACCGAAGACTGCTCCCCGCTTCCCTCAGCGGATCCGGACCGGCGTTTCCTTTGCATTTAGTTGTTCCCTCTTTCTTTTCTCATGCGACTCACGTAAGTAGAATTTGCTGGACTACAAATAACGCGCCGTTTCTGGTAGGGCTCGGAATCGTCACCAACGTGATCTTAGATTGCGTGCACTGCAGATAATAAGAGCGTAATGCGTCATTACATACCCGTTGTAAGATCTGGTGCGAATTGAGACGTATACACATGTATGTGACCGGTTGTACTAGTTCTGCCTACGTCCCTTTCTCATGCGGCTGCATTTACCCGGGGCAGGGCTGGGCAAAGATACTTTGAAATTGTATCGCGACACGATAAAAGATACTCAGGCAAGAAGTATTTGAGACATAGATACAAAATACTGCCGCAATAATTGTATCCGATACGATACTTGGCAGTTGTATCTTAAAATACTTCGATACATTCTCAAATTTGTTATTATATAGATCCATATGATGTAGCAGCAAACACCTACGCACAAAAGTGTCTGCTTGAAAATTTCTTAACTGCGACCTATTTTGTTTCATTTGAATATCTATTAGTACCTCAAAAGTTCTGCCCTTCTTGCTCAAAGTACATTAGTTTCCTTCCAAAACAACTTATTGGAGTTTGTTTGTTTTAGCTTCTTCAGAGGACAACTATTTATACACTTCGCTGACAGCGGGTCTTGCTTGTCAATTTCGCAATTGGTGGCAGTCGCTGTTCAGAGTGTCGAAGAGCTAGGAGGTTGCCATATAGTCACAATAACTTCAATAAGAAGCCTTCACACGACGGTGGAAATACCGGTGTGGACTTTTACCTTGTACGTAAAAAACCGTTTGCGCAATACCGTATATCCGAACAGGTGTACAGCAGCGACATTTTTTTTTCTTTATTTTTTTTTGGGGGGGGGGTGGCGCGTGGTGTATACTGGGGGTTTGAGACCTTTCGCTAGCGGCCTGGGCCGCACACATGACCGTCTTCGTTCCATTTGTTTTTATTTTCTTAATAAGCATGTTCGTGAGCTACACAGATATGACTGGTCTCAAGCATTCCTTTCGTGAGGACATGTGGTCACCATGTGCTGAAACATAACCGTGGAACAAAAACTCTATAGTTCAGAATCCACGTGCAGATTTCACTCGTTGTGTACATCGGTACCGATATTTCTCGAATCCTGACTCTAAATCCCTTTCAGAAGTGACCTATATATCAGATATGGGATCCTTTCAAATGGAAAAGTCATTTTGTTTAAACTCTCTCCCGCCATCTTCACTGTCCCGACCCTTGGAACTAAATTTCGTGACTGCGGCCCGCTGGCTATAAGGCAAGTCTGAGACCACTGGTGTATACGTAGAGGACGTAAAACTGCAATTAATTTTCTTATTCTGCTTATCTGCTGGCGTAAAGGATTCTTTGTTGATGTACTCACTAACGTGCAATCTTTTAGCAATTTTTCTTCAACGAGAGAACATGTGCAACACAGAAACGCCTCAGACGTATTGTACAGTTGCACAAAGCGTGGCAGGACACCGCCGCTATTCGCGCTATTGCCACTTATAGCTCAAATTACGGGGCGATTAGTAATACATAACATATTTAAGAAGACCTAAAACAGAAAAACAAATATAAGGAAAAAAACTTCGGCAGGTCCCACGTACCGTCGGAGTCGATGTTATGCGAAGCATGTGGCGGGTAGGGGACTGTGCCGTAAATTTTTTTACTCAGCGACACGTTACAAAAGGACGCTAGAGATTTGTATAAATTTTATACGCACGCATATATCTGTTGAAGAGCCGCATATGTGTTTATAACCAGTTGTTTACGGTTGGGTATGCAACGTGGGTATTACCAACACCAGAAGCGGTAAGCTGATATGTAGTGCTTATACGTGTCCCGAGAACGCACGCACGTTTCACGAACCCGTGTACATGTGTGCAAGAAGTTGTTGACAGTTCTTGAACACGGGCATCATCACCGTGATCAGTGAGCACCAGCAGCTGGTCACGACTTGTTATAGGATCCGGTCGTGATCGTGGTGAAGAGGGGTCCATGTGTAGTGAAGTTTGTGGTATAGTAGAGCTGTTGGAATTCGTGGATGTCTCGGTCATTTCGTTGACAAATTGTCTGTCGACAGAGCCGGCGACATGTCAGAACGTGAAGCCACCCATGGCGTTGTAGGCCTGGATAGTGCTACGTAGACCAACATCAGTGGATGGTGTTTGTAGTATTCGTAGTCTACCTGGGCGTATGTGGCCTACGTAGCCTAGTCTACAAAGCGGCTGTCAATCAATCTGGCATCATCCTCGGTCAGCATGAGGCCATCGCCCAGCCTCGTAAGAAATGAAGAGGACACTGCGCCGTTCTGGTGGACGATGTGGACTTTACGGTGTGGTGATGAGGATATCATATGTAACTTTCCTTAATGTATTCCTTCGGGGTCGAGCAATGCTTCAATATAGCTTGCTGAATCATAGGAATACAAACGTAATGTTTATTAGACTGCTATAAAAGCGGAGCCAACACTGGAACTACAAACGTTAATCTGATATGACGCCTGTCTCGTAGGAGTATCATGTAGTGTTTATTGCTTTCTTGTAAAATTAGATAGCCAGCACTACAACCACAATTGACGTTGCACCGTTATTACGCCTGCGTAGGCTGTTTTTCCAAACCAGTTTATAGACCTGGCGTGGCTCAGTGGTAGAATACCTGATTGCCACGCAGAATGCTTGGGTTCGATTCCTGCTGGGATCCTAATTTTCATTCTTTCCATTCGTTGAGTCAACGCTGCCGATGTCGGTTTTTCTTAACGCTCTCACATTTAAGTTACCTATGTATTTTCTCGCCGTTACTGGGTAGATATAAACTGTCACTCACCGGTGGCGCATACCCGTACACTGCGGCCCAGGGTAAACGGGTATGTGCCACACGCTGTTACTGGAAAGGGTTTGACGACGTACGCGACGGGATTTTAAAGTTATTCATGTCATGACCCGGCAATCATATTCGTCAAATCCTCTTACCCTCCCATGCAAATTTTCGTCTACACCAAGTTAAGGAGGCGATCATGAGAGCACCCAGACGTAGGCGGCTAGATAGATAGATAGATAGATAGATAGATAGATAGATACGTAGATAGAAACGCTCAAAGTGCCAGAAGTTCGCTAAGAAATGCTTCGCATTTAATAGAGAATTGGTTCTGTATCAAACATTCTCATTGAATGAGTACAGAAACACAATACAGACGGCGCCCTTAAAAGCTATGAGTATGAAGTATCGTCAACTTACCTCTAGAGACAATACAAAATTCAGTGCCTATGGAAAATTGCCCGAAATGGCTCGTTGGGGCACTCATGAGTAAAACGGAGCATTCAGTAAAAAAGTGTTTCTCGAATCCCCTTCCTAACGTCTTTAAGATAGCTCCTAATAATTTCCATTATTATAATGCAAACTCGATTTCGCTATTTTCCTAAGCGGTAAACAGAACGTTTCGTAATGTATACTCAAGGCACGCCTACATAATTATATAATTGTTTTCAAAATCACCTTAGCAACATCTAAATGTGTCAACGGTAGTAGAAATAAAGCGGGCAGTTAAAAGAATAAAGCAGAGATCTTATTTTGGGAGCACGTTACAAAAGAGATACTGCAGTGACCAGACCACAAAAACAGTACACAGACCTAGGTAATCTATGGGATGCGAGATAACAGCTAAGAAAGCACTTGTGCTAACAATCAAATTATGATTTCATAAATTATTTGAATAAATGTAGCTGGAAGAGAACGATACGGTACGCCAAGATATCTCCTGTAAGGTAAACGCTTGCCCTATTAGATATAGCATCAGTACCAGTGGTTCTAAAAGTTGTTGCAATCTTATTTGCATATAGGTTAATTCATTGCGTGCAAGTCAAACTTACATCCACGAGATCCTTCAAATCGCTGATATGTCAAATCCACCAGACGCATAGCAACCCCATTCTTGCACGCATCACATTTCATTACGAAGCAAGACGTAAGAGAATCTTCAATAACGACACTGTAACAACATCAGAATTTGCGCGATCGACGCCGCACGCAGTGGAGTACGCGACGCAAGACGGTGGCTAAGAGAAAGTGTCACGGCATTGGCGCAATTAAAAAAAAAATAAACGTCCGCGCGCTTGTCTTTCTTATCTTCTGCCCTCACTGGAGGAGTCCGGCGGAAAAATAGAATTATGTCACTGCCCTTAAACTTATTCAGATGACTCAGTGACATCAGTGTACCAGTTCGAGAAGCGGAGCTTGGCCAACGATTGTTGTTTCGCACAGTTGTGTTGGGATAGAAGTATCTTGTATCTTAAGATACACGATACATTATCGAATGTATCGGAAATACAGATACAGATACTCGTCTTTCGAGACGTATCGCGATACAGATACAAAATGCTCATAGGGTATCTAAGATAGTATCTAAGATACATTTATCTTCGATACTGCCCAGCACTGACCCGGGGCATTCCTCAATGAATTCTTCAATAGGTATTAGATATATCGTGGTTATTAGACCCTTTATCGAACTGCAAACACCTTCATGGTGTGGGCAGTGTGTGAATTCTTGATTTGGTGCGTGGAATCTCTCTCTCTCTCTATCTCTCTCTCTCTGTATATATATATATATATATATATATATATATGGAGAGAGAGAGAGAGAGAAAGAGAAAGAAACACCCACTCATGTCACAACGGGCACTGCAGGAAAATACTCAACAGGACGCTTCCGCATTTCTTCGGCGGCTGAACGCGATCGACCCGCGAGCCGGTAACTTGCACCGAGTCCCCAGAAAAGCGCGCCAGTATATTCCCGAAGGAATATTCTTTTTTTTTTTTTTCCGGGAAGCGCGCGGCGACGCGGTAGTCCAACGTAAACGCTCTCTTCGCCAGCGCCGCCGCCGAATGTAGAACATGCCGAAGGCCGCTCGAAACGTGACAAAACCAGGGCTCCCGCGAGGCAGGCGCTGTGGCAGCGACGGTTGTCGTGCGGTAAAGGAAAGCGGTATCCGATGGGAATAATGAGCCTGCCGCGGGAGGAGGCGCTGCAGGCCGTACAGAGCACGGACGATACGGGCACAGAGGGGGAGCTTCTTTCCTTGCCTGCGGGGTTCTCTTGTAGTACGGGAAGGGAAGAGGACACTGTCCTCAATTCATCTTCGTTAGCGGGCGCCCTGATGAGGCCTTAGACGGCGAACAAACGCCTTAGTTTGGCGGCCTGCCACACCCCCGCTGGCCACCTTTTTTCCCCGTTCCACCTCCGAGACTTTGTGCGTGGTATATACGGTACGGTCTCCTTTGTGGTTCCTCCGCTTGCCTGTGTACGCAGTCGCGGAGTACGCGCTCGTCTTTAACGCTCGCGGCGTAGTACGGTGTTACGTGTACCTCGGTATATGGAGAAAAAAAGGACGGGGTGCTCGTCTCATTTCTAAGCCATTTTTTTTTCTGCTTTCCTTTTAGGAGGCCCTCAGTCCTATTGGTCGGTATGTGTAGAAACGCCACCCCTGCGCACGCACGCACGCACGCACACACACACACGCACACGCACGCACGCACGCGCGCACACACACACACACACACGCACACACACACACACACACACACACACACACGCACACATCTATCTATCTATGTATCTCTCTCTCTCTCTCTCTCTCTCTCTCTCTCTCTCTATATATATATATATATATATATATATATATATATATATATATATATATATATATATATATATATATATATATATATATATATATATATATGTGTGAAGAAAGTAAAGTGGACGAAAAGATATATATACCCCATAAAATGGACGGGAGGATGACCGCCGCCGTAGCTCAGTGGTAGAGCATCGGACGCGTTATTCGAAGGTCGCAGGTTCGGTCCCTGCCGGTGGCAAGTTATCTTTTCGTCCACATTACGTTCTTCACATTTATATTCTAAATACTACAGGTAACACCCCCTATACTTTCCTTGGCGTTACTGTCTGTTAGTTCTCATTATTATTGTGTCTAACAAAGAAAACGAGCCCTTAAGAGTCATCTTCTTTCCTTCATATATATATATATATATATATATATATATATATATATATATATATATATATATATATATATATATATATATTTCTTCTCTCCTCTTTTTTCTAGCTTTGCTCTCTCTCTCTCTGTTTCCTTCTCTCTCGTTGTTTGTTTCTATACATTTCTCTCTTTCTGTCTTGTTCTCTCTTTTTTCTATCTCTCTCCGTCTATTTCTTTCCGTCTCTTTCTATATGTCTTTCCCTCATCCCCACCCTCACTTCCCTTTCCTACCCCCTTGCAATACTATACTATTCAAGTCTTTTATTATCTCTCCTGCTGTTTCTTTCTACCTCTATCTTTGTCTCTGTCTTTCTCTCTTTCTTTTTGTTGGGCTAACTGTTGCCTTCATTTTTAGTGGACCAGTCGTGAGTAGTGAGATTTACCCAATTGCCGTGGCACATGCCCGTTTATGATGATGATATTTTTTTTGGTTCGCCGGTCAAGGAACGATTTGCTAAACAGCTTTGCTGTTAAAACTGTTTGTCGACGCACTCACACAATCTCCTGGATCCTAGCCGTTTGCAGCTTTTCTGTAGAAACGTGGTCGACCGCTTTCTTGCTTGAACTCAGCAACGGTGGGGGAAGGGGGGGTAACAGCGTGATGGGAAAGGAGGAAGCTGAGTCATAGAAGAAGGCAAGGAGGTGAGCCAGAAAAGCGTCTTGTTAACTAACCAGCGCCCGGGGAAATGAGACGAACGTAACAAAGAAAACCATGCGACTGAGCATCATCTAGCAACACCCCGCCGCCCCAAACCTTCACTTTTCTTACCCATATATACGCGCAACTTGCGAACAGCGGTGCCCGGTGGCGGTGGTCCTAGCCTGCCGTGTTGACTGGCATATCTCCAGCACTGACTGGCGCCGGTGAATCTCCGCTAGTGTTGGCTACGTGACGAGAAACGTCGGCCAGTATTGGATAATCTTCGCCAAGTCGTGGTTTTTGAGATCACTCTTTGTGCATGTTGGTAATACACGCACGAATGCTTTTGGCGCACAAGACGAAGACAAAAAAAAAATGCGGGGAGTTTGCACTAAGTAGCGCAAAGCTTGGTGCAGTGAAGTTTATCGATCCTCGGCCCGCCGTGCTGCAGCACGGGAATGACAACACCGGCGGCGATTGGATTCAGATTATTTGGCCGAAGAAGCGACAGCCAAGAGACGGCGTCGGGCGGATCCGGAATGCGCAAAAAGCTTACCACTCTGAAGGCTCGTTCACACCGCAGGCGGAGCGGCCGAAGCGGGCGGAAAACGAGGCGGCTAGTCCGGTCGCTCGTGGACCGTTTTTTTTCCGCCCGCCGAAGCTCTCCGCTTTGCCGCAGCCAATCAGAACTCCTTGCGGCGGTGGCGCGGCGGTGGCGCTGGTGTATCTTTGGCAGAAGCAGCGCCACGTGATAGCGCCGCGTGCTCAAAAGCGCGAGATGCCTTGCCTCCTCGGCCGCGCGGGCAGCCAAGAGAGCCGTGCGGTTTGAACAGGTACGCGCACTCGTCGCGTAGCCGCTTTGAAAAGCCCGCTTGGCCGCTTCACCCCTCTGCCTTCGGTGTGAACGAGCGTTAAATGCGTTCAAATGGCTGTCCCTGAGCCCACCGTCATTCTGTCCATCTCCCCTCTCTTAGCTTGGTGCATCCGCGGTTACGCGAGGCCAGTTGCTGCGTTACCGGTTGCTAGGCAGCGCTAGGTGCGCTGAAACCCAGCTCTGCGCATGCGCGACCTGCGTCAGACCAGCTGCGGCGCGGCGGAACTCGGTTGCACGTGATGCCTCCGTCGGTAGGCGTGGCTTGGCTGTGCGCATGCGCGGTTATGCCAGGTGTTGCCCAACTGCTGGTTGCTAGGCAACGTGAAGCGAGGTGTTTGGGTCACGACAGGCATTTTAAGTCGAGCTAAAACAGCTTTGCTGTTAAAAAAGGAAAGAAAAAGAAAAAAAGACACGAATTCTGTGTGTCTCATGCCTTCGCTCTGTCCATGTGCTCTGAAGGCTTCCTTCATCGGTAAATCACGGACAATGTAATGTTGCCACTAGTTGTTTAAATGATAGAAGTAAGTTCAAATAATCTTGTGCAACATGGGATAAATCCCCAGCAGAATTTCTGCTTGAATTTTCGCCCATATTTCTGCCGTTGTTTTTATATAGCATTGGTTTGCATTATTTTTACTGTAGGGGGCCAGCGTTCTGATCTTAGGATTTTTCTAGCACGTACGTTACGTCCGTTCTTCTTCTTCTTCTTCTTCTTCTTCTTATTATTATTATTATTATTATTATTATTATTATTATTATTATTATTATTATTATTGTAGTGGAGCAGATGCACGAACGAGGATGCGCCTGTGAAAGAGGACGAAAGACGACCCGCGCTCTGATTGCACGAGAGCCTGTACCGCCTCCGTCAGCCTTGCACTGCGTTGCCGTACGATCCTTTTTCGTTGCGACCTCGTTGCAACTTCATTACTCCAATAAACCTCATCACATTATTATTATTATTATTATTATTATTATTATTATTATTATTAAGGTTTCTTACTTTCATCCTGGTAGGGCCCTTGTGGATGCGGCGCGGATGGTTAGGCCACACCCGCACTTTCATCTTCAATTAGGTGAATGTTGTTTGAAAACAGGTATGTCTATTAGCAACAACAACTAAAAATATTCTCGCAATCGAAAGGTTGTGCTAAAAGGCTCGAATCGTTGTGGAAGCATTGTCCACTATTGCAGGCACGGGACTATTCTCGGATAAATTGAATGACTATTTTGCCACGAGCGAAGCAAAGAGCTTGATCATCGGCACGCGTTCTGCAAGAGCACGTGCCACGTAGGGCATGTTGCGTCGCTGTCGTTTCGTCGACTAGTACCTGTAACATGATGCGAGTGATATGCTCTTTAGGTGGGGACACTTCACGGCTTACTTGCAAGGTGCGTTCGACCAGATAAAGTAATAACGGCACGTGTCCGGTGACGGCAGCAAGTATCTATCGCCGGGAACAAGCAACTTAAAGACAAAAAAAAATCACACCATCTCCCGCTAAAGGGGACCATGAGGCGATGCGAAGCAGCGTTTCGGCATGTCAAGCCCGCGTTTCAGAGGGAGAGGGGGAGGGGAGATGGGCAAAGTTGAGTGGAGAGAGGGGGGGGGGGGCTTGCGCATGCGCAGTAAGGGTGGTCACGCCGCGCACCACCACCACCGCCGCTTTGAACTCCGCCATAAGATGCTTCGCATCTAAAATTCGCCGCGTATCTGCGAGCTTCGCTGCAAATGTCGTCGAAAGACGACAGTCTTCTGCCGGCCGTTTCAGCGCAGCCTAAGAAACACTAGCATTTTCAGCGCAGCCTAAAGAACACTAGGGTCTTTAGAATTGCGGATGTATGTATGTTCTAGTAAAGGAACACACTACCTAATACATACGTATTGATTTGGCGCCTCAGATATGCGTAATATTTGCTTTTTGATCGACAATGTTCACAAGTATGAACGCAGCTACCTGTTCAAGATGACTGGGCGTTCGGCAATT
This sequence comes from Rhipicephalus sanguineus, assembly GCF_013339695.2. NCBI lineage: Eukaryota > Metazoa > Arthropoda > Arachnida > Ixodida > Ixodidae > Rhipicephalus > Rhipicephalus sanguineus. The sequence goes on from NW_023614606.1 coordinate 59,585, forward strand.
GCTTAAACTTTAACCGGGTGGCTGAATCGTGTCACAGACAAACAGAAAGACAGACAAACGTACCAAATTTCTGTGTTTAAATATCCCAGGAAAGACTATCGTCTTGAAAAATGCTGTTTGCACCGTTGCTTAGCAACCTACGTGGTAGGCGGCAACGCCGGTTTCTGCCCCATGTCGCGTTATTCGCTAGCGAAAAACGTGGTATGCGTTTCCAACATTAGTTGCTGGCATGTCATAGCTTAGCTTTGTCAATAGCTTGTCCGTTGTCTACAAGCTATTCACAAAAGTAATTGCTAACAGAATTAATACGACATTAGAGTTTAATCAACCAAGGAACCATGCAGGATTTCGTACAGGCTTCTCAGCAATAGACCATATTCATACTATCAATCAGGTGATAGAGAAATGCGCGGAATA
>NW_023614607.1:0-33318 GCF_013339695.2 Rhipicephalus sanguineus
AAAGAAACGGCCGCAAGAGCACCAAAACAGTGGCATGTAAATCATGTCGTTCATGACATGGATATCATGATTTCATGTTATGACTTGTCCTTTATGTTCGTGATAAAGTCATGTTTCACCATATCAATGTTGGTGTAAATCCTATAACGGAACGGGCAGGAGAGCAAAAAGTCATAGGGCGGCTAGATAGATAGATAGATAGATAGATAGATAGAGATAGATAGATAGATAGATAGAAGATAGATAGATAGATAGATAGATAAGATCGATAGATAGATAGAAGATAGATAGATAGATAGATAGATAGATAGATAGATAGATAGATACGCTCAAAGCCGCAGAAGTTCGCTATGAAATGCTTCGCATTAAAAAAAAAATTACTTGCCTTAGATATTTTCGGTGGATGTGACTGGTGCCCCAAAGTAAAACGGAGCATGCGAGCTGTGGCCAAACGGGCGAAAATGCGTGCCAGCGCGCTCTATCAGAAGATGCGCTGCAGATAGCGAGAATGTGCCGGCATAACCGACTGACCCATCCCGATATTCTGATGCTCGCCTTATCGCCGACTCGAGTGCAGCCACGCTACTACCCACTGCTTGCTCGTCAGGGGCGAAAGTGTGGCATTCTTGGCTATGCAGAAAGCGCATGCCTCCGAAGACTTCGTCATGACACGGGCAAAGAAATGCATACAGCGTTGGAAGCGTCCCCTGACGCGCAGTGATGGTTGTAGAGCGGCTTCGCTCGCGCAGGCGATATAGTATACGCGCAGACGATACATAGGTGCTATATATACCCCCATGTACGGAATAAGGTCTTGGTTCTAAGTAAGCGCTAGGTCCGTTTCATTCACTGTCCCGCGTTTCGCGCTGTTCTCGTATCGTCGACTCAACGTGCCGCGCCCGGTATATTTCCTTTTCTCTGCGAAAGACAACCATTCCCGAGTATGTAAGTGCAATGTTTGGCTACCTCGAATCGTGTGAGGGCCTCTTGAGGCACATATGCAGATATTTAAAATCGGAACTGTGGCCCTAAGTGCTCAGAATGCAAGATCTGTTACGAATGCTTTGCTATGCGTCAAACCCGGCCTGGCTAGCCGATGTCAAAACTACGCTCTGCGAGAAGGTTTGCCGCCGATGCCTTTCCGAAGTGCGCATCCGTACCAGAACGGAGAGAAAGACGAATGTTCCACGAGGCCTTGTAGCCCTTGGATATCTGGTGCTGCCTAAAGAAGTTGCTTGCGAAAAGACAAGGGCCCGAAGTATTGCGTGGAAACAGCGCAAAAATTAGACTAAGTCGAGAGAACACAGCACACGCGCTTCCAACTGGCCCTTCCAAGACACCCCGAAGTACAGTTACGAACCTTCCGTTTCAAGTCATGACCTACGCGCACCTAACCAGAGAGTTTCAAACAAGGCTTCTAAGAATCGCGGGAACGATGCCTTCTAGAAGGTGTTTAGAAGCCCTCAAGAAAAGAGTGAACGCGCAGGCCACCAAGCATGTGAAATACCCGATTAGAAGTGTTGTTGCGTTCAAGCAAAATATTTGTAGTTGCTTCAGGCTGACAAGAATGGAGCATTCGTCGTTATAAATAGAGGAACTGAACAAGAAAGCAGGACAAGCGACTGCTAAGAACTTCGTGCGAGAAAAGTCGAGTGCCACAAGAATCAAGAGCAGAGATGCAGGACCTTGAATTGGCAAGTCTTGCAAGTGCAATAACTTGTAGAAAGAAAGGGCTTGCGGTTTTCTTCAGTGCTAAAACTTATAAGGAATCTGTGCCGTTTAGAACAATCATCAGTCAGAAGGAATCATGGCAGTCCCTAATGAGCCAATTTCTGCAGAAACATCTGAGCGCGCTTTCCATATTAAATTCAATTCAATTCAAAGTTATTCGATATCTGTCAGATATTTGGTGCACGCACAAAAAGCCTGAAAAAGGCTTGACTAGGTCCGGGCACCAGACCATGGCACACAGCGGAGTGAATTGCATATACAGTTGAAACCCGCAATAACGAAATCGGCGGGGAAAGCGCAAAATTTCGCTCTTGCGGGAATTTCGTTGGCGCGAGAATGCGGCAGAAAAGACATGGAATTTACAAAAAACACATTTTATTTCCAAAAGTCAGTAAGTTTGCTTTGGCAGCCATTACCATGCAGTAATTTCATGCCTCTCTATCGGGAATCTCGTTTGCCACGGCACAACGTTCGCCCCATGCACTGGCCAGTGGCGGCGGCACTGCGCTGTAACCAGTACCGTCATCAAGTGCGCCTACACGCGAACCTTCTTCCGGCCCCGCTGGACCAGCGTCGATCAGCGCAGAATCGTGGACAGCGAGCTGCACGCAACGCAGAATTCTTCGGCAATGTCCATATTTTCCTGCCCTTTTCCACCTCACTGATGATTGCAGCCTTATCATCCAGCGTGATGAACTTCCGCTTTTTCGTTGGAGGTGGCATCTTTGCAGGCAGCGAAATCGGACGAAGCAATCGCAACACACTGTTCACGTTGCACCAAGCGACCAAGCAAACGCTCCACAAATGGCTCCACACACACGAACATGTGCGCGTAAAGCCGACAAAGCCAAGCACAGAGCCAAGCCAACGAACGAAACGCCATGACGAGTGTGGATTTGGCTACGTAGTCCGCGATAACGAGCAGGTGTCGGCAAGCCATCATCATCATCATTGTCGCCAGCTTTATGTTTTTTTTTTTGTAAACAATGATGGCGGCTGCTTCTCAAGTGCGCTGTAGCGATAGTTTTGCACAATTTAAGTGTAGCATGAATGCATTTCAGCAGTTTTCGAATGTTGTTAATGTTGCGAGAGTAGTTTATTTGCGCACTCGTGTTTCAAAAATTTCGTTAATGAGGGACTGCGGTATGAATATCTTTCGTAGTCGCGAGTTACAAAATGCATTGACTTCTATGGGCGTTCGCCGGTGCTCCGAAAATATTTCGTTGCGGTGAGAATTTCGTTCCCTCGGGATTTCGTTATCACGGGTTTCGACTGCATGTACAGGCGCGTGCAAAAGTATACGGACCACGGGATCGCGCGGCAGAATGCATCGACGCGCCATCTACCGACGCTGCGCCTGCTGTCGAGAGCACCACTGAAGCAGCGGTGCGCATGCGCGTCCCTACATATCAGATGGCCCCTCGTGTCGCTCTGTCTGACGTGGTTATGGCGCTCGTAGGCAAAACGTCAACTGGGTGTCGCTTTCGTTGCTCCGTCTAATCTGCGCCGTTGTTTTACGAAGCGGCTGTGGCGGGGCCGGCTCAACGCCGTGCGCGCGTCGCTTTTTACACCGGTCAATCAGCCTAACTAAGCATCGTAGAACCTAGTGAAGCCAAGCATACATGATTAAGTTTCTCAACCCAGCTCGTCTTTGTCGCTTTAAGCCATGTTAAGCTTAGATGTGCCTAGTTAAGCCAAAGTAAGTGTAGCCAAAACGGAGTAAACCTAGCTGAGCATGGTATCTCGTAATAAAGCCAAGCATAAGAAAGTTCATTTATGCAAATCCTAATTAAGCTTAGCCGAGCTTGCCGTTTTCGTGTTAGGCCAAGTTGACCTTACATGAGCGCAGTTGAGTCGAGGAAAGTATAGCCAAATCTAATTAAGCATAGTTTATCATAGTTTCTTGGCTTCAAGCTTGGCTTCAAGGGGCTCACAGGGAATCAGCTTCGATTGCTTGAAAATAACACGATTATTTGATTTGCTTAATTAAAGCTAATTACGCTCTGATTTAATTTGGAAGTGCCGTGCTCAACTATGCCTAATCATATTCATCTCTACATGTCTTGACACCGCTTAATAAGGTTAATTAGTTTAATTAACGTTGAAGAAATTGGCCACGTGAAACTCGAGTATCTAGGGTATGCTTGGTTTGATATAAGCCTAATTAGTATCATAATTAACGCTGATTAGGCTTTAATGGTCCTAATTAGTCTCAGCTTGGTCAAGGGTAATCCTCCTGTGCTTGGCTTCATTGGGCTGATGGGGAATTCGACTTGGCTTAATTGGTCACAAGTACGCTTGCCTTGTTTATGCTTAATATCAGGCCAGTGCACCGTAGGTTAGCGTAGAAGAAAATGCAGCATTGCATAAAACGTTATTTACCGAAAGAGGGAGCGTAAATCAATGTCGACGAATGTGACCAGTTACTTTTGACTGCTTTGTCAACAAGTAACGTTGTGATCGTCCCAGGACAAATTATTTGAGAAAATACGCTTAGCGTTTTCAATTTTCCTACATCTTCTGTTTCGGAATTCTTAAGCGCTAATCGGGAACTGCACAGAATTTGTTTCGCGGATGAAACAAGACGGCTTTAGTTTTACTAATGTTCAGCTTTAGTTCATCCCTTGTAGCACACGAGTGAATTCGAGGAAGTGTTTCATTTCATCGATCCAATAGACATGGAACGTCCGAACCGGCAAAAGATAGGCGAGCATCATCGGCGTACAATATATGTTTCGCCCTAAGATCAATGTTGACAATGTCGTTAATCTAAAGAACCAAGAGAAAATGACCTAGAATGCTTCCATTTGGAACACCTACGTTAACTGGTTCGATTGACGAAGAGTGACCATTAACCATGACAAAGCGCGAGCGATGCTGTAGGTACGTTAAGTAAGCGATAGAGCTTTCCCTCGAATGCCATGGCGCTCCAACTTTTTAATAAGCATGCTGTGGTTAATGAGATCGAATGCTTTTTTGAAATCCAGGAATATGCGAGGGACCAAGATCTGAGGTTCAAACATTTCAAGAAATATTTCTTTTTGCGTGAGCATTGCAGCTTAGTAGACTTGTCTTTTCTGAATCCGTACTGCGAGTCACATAGAATGCTCTAACGATTAGTGAATGAAATTAATTGTGTTCAAATTATTTTATCAAAACCTTTTTAAAATACTCGTAGAATAGAGATTGAATGGCAATTTGCAAGATCATTTTTATTGCTTGTTTGTAGATAGCTATAAAGTGAGCGCATTGCACCCCATGGGGAATGCCGCACATGAAAGACAAGTATTAATATATGCGTTAAGCATGTGCAAATAAATCAATGACAAATTTTACCGGTCTGATCTGCAGGTCCGTCATATCTGCGGTTGTGCTGTTTTTTAACCCTTTCCGTCCCGCTGACGAGTATAGTCGTCATGAGATTTTGTACCAAATGACCGATAACGACTATACTGGTCATCAACAAAAATTGGTCACACATGGAAGCAATGACGGCTATACTCGTCATAGTTCTGTTTTATTGCCATATCAATTATATGGACACTCTCGGCGGATTTCTGTCGTCGCCGTCACCGTCATTTCCCGGATATGTATATGTATGTATATATACGTAAACTCCACAAATGAAATTATTTCAGAAGAAAAAAATTACGCCATATCCACGAAGTAAATGATGATTGATGAGCTGGCTCGGAGATTATCGGCTAAACCGTGAATGCTCCGTACGATTTCTCTACTGTCATATAAAGACGTGACGCGTTGTTATAGTAGCGACTGTGGGTCAGTTGTTGTCGAACTACAAGCGGTCGCAGACCTTGCAGCAGTGGCCGAACGTGTGGTCGAGGAAATCGTGCTTGAAGCGCGCTTCGGCGCCACGAACTTCAGGTAGCGGCCGCTTCCGGCGCTTGGCCGCTGCATCCCGCGCCCGTACCTCTTTGAGGTTCTCTTACCGCCGCTTCTGCGCTGCTTAGGCTTCGCGGGCTTGTATCGCGGAGTCCGCACGACGCTAACGTCTCTCTGCTGCCTCGCGAGCTCCAACCGAAGGGTCTTGGCGGCGAGCCCGCGCTGCTGCCTTGCGAGCCCTCCGCTCCGCCGCCTTGTCTTCTTCGTTCATGTTATTAGTATCGAAGCGCACTGACTGACGAGTGTCCAAAGAGAGAGGAAGTGCGCAGTTGTGGCCCTCTAGTGGGCTCGTATCAAACTAGAGCAGGCGCCGCATGCTACAGTTGGCTATGCTATATGTGGTTTTGCCTGCGTTAATATTATCATCAAGGCGCCCAAAGAACAAGAGGAAGAAGACTTCTCTTTGGCACGAGCTGTGCCTGTAGCAGTCGCCTCTGGAGCTAAGGTCACGGTTACGGCGCGGGTCTTCGCCCCAGCTTAACAACCTGGCGAGCCAGCTCCTAAAAAATGGGGTGGGGCGAAGCATGTAGGGAAGCGTCTTTCAGCTCCACTAACGTGAAAGCTGTGGAAGGGTGAAGCATGCAGTGTGCGCTGGTGTGTTTCACCACAGCAAATCACTGCTAATGCGCAATGAGGAAGATTAGACACAGAAAGGAACATTAGACACAGAGACCCGCAGTCCGCTTTAAGTTAACGTGCACGCTGCGAATCTTTATTGTTCAACTACGCACAAGAGAAATCTCCCACCGGCACTACATCGGAGGTCAAGATCCAGCGCCTATATATACGGGGCGGCCAGAGAACGCTTGTGCAGAGCGAGCAGTCGGTTTTTTTCAATCAAGAAACTCGCTAGCAGACGCTGCTTGTGTCGGCTTTGTCTCTCGCGGTTCAAGACGCGTTTTCGTTCCTTGCGAGATGGTAGTTCAGTGTCATCGGATAATGAGCGTTCACTCTCTCTTGCCACACGGCGAGCGCTAAGGCGGTGGCGCCCTCTCTTGCGCTCAAGCAAATTGACCATCACGACAGCAGACGACGATGCACGCCGACACGCCGAGCCCTTAAGGTGCTTAGCCACTTAAATTCCGATGCGCGCGATCGGGGATTCAAACCTGCGACCCCTCGCTCCGCAGCGCGCTGCCTTAGAGAATTACGCCATGCATCATTCATCTCCAGGATACTAACTGCAGAATATAAACGTACGGGACGCCATACTGGCGAAATTAAATTTTGCGAGACGCGGGCCATGCTGCATCGTTGCCCGCGCTGCGTTTGCGTCGTATCGCTGGCGACGCATGCTAGTGTTCTATTTTGGGCTGTGGCGTCGCGCCAATCGTGGCCAGTCGACCAGGGAAAAAGGAGAGCCTTTCGTGGCAGACGGAAGAAATGAGACGGCTCCCGTGACCCACTCGTGATGTTTAAGGAAAAAAAAAAAACTGGCCGTGTATCTGCGTGCTTCGCTGCAAATGTCGTCTAAAGACGATAGAAGAGGCGCTGCGTGAGATATGGACGCCATCTGTCAATACGTCGGGAAACATGAGTGCTGTGTTGCGGGCTGGTAGTCCCGGCGCAGCGGCAGGCGAAGAACGGCGGTGACCAACGCGTCCATGGGGACGCCGGCCAGCCCGAACACGCTGTTTGGCGCGATGCGCCGAAGGAGAAGAAACGTCCGCACTCAACGAGTACTCTCCACAAACTCTCTTATTTACACGTCGCCTGGGTAAAAGAGGAATGCCAGAGCGGCGCCCCCTGTCATTCGTACAATGCAATACTGAACCGAAACCAAAACACAACATGAGCTTGTGCAGAGGGCACGGAGGAAGACAAGTTCAGCGCAGTCGCATTTTCAGCGCAGCTTAAGAAACTAGGGTCTTTAAAATTGCGTATCTATGTATCTCTATTAAAGGAACACACCACCTAATACTTACCTGATGATGTTGCGCCTCAGATATGCGCAATATTTACTTTTTGATCGACAACGTTCACAAGTATGAACAGCCGTACCAGTTCAAGATGGTGGGCGGTAAGCAAGTGGCTCAACTTTCGCCGAGGTGGCTGAATCGGGTGACGTGCCGACAAACAGAAAGACAGACCAAAATTTCTGCGTTAAGTTCCCCAAGAAAGACTATCGTCTTTAAAAGAAGGAACACCGGGAACACCTATCAGACGCCCCGGGTGGCTGGAGACGCAGGGGGTAACTCCACGCGCTACAGTCTAAAAGAAAAAGAAATATCTAAGAGCGTCTGATTCTCCATTGTCGACACTTGCAGACGCAGCGCTCCTAATTTTCTTTCATTTTCAATACTGCCCTTGAGACGCGCACGACAAAGTGGCCATTTCCTGTACCCACTCGGGATATGGAAGGAAAAAAAAGCCGGCAGATCCCACGCATTGTGGGAATCGATGTAATGCGAAGCAGTCAGCAAAGAGCTGCATACACCGTCTTGTATGTCATTGAGGAAAATGCGTGTCATGGTTTTCATGTTAACTCCTATTATTTATGTTCGTCACACAGTAACGTCGCGCAATACCAACTTCGGGGTAGATCAAGCTAGCGAAACGGCCGCCAGCGCAACATGAGCCTGGCACGTAAGTCATGCTGTACATGACATACGTGTCATGACTTTCATGTTAACTCGTGTTATTTATGTTCGTTACACAGTCACGTCGCGCAATACCAATTTCGGGGTAGATCGAGCTAGCGAAGCCGCCGCCAGCGCCCCATGAGCGTGGCACGTAAGTCATACTGTACATGACATGCGAGTCGTGATTGTCATGTTAACTCGTGTTTTTATGTTCGTCACAGAGTCACGTCATAAGATACCAATTTTGGTGTATATAAATCTAGCGAAACCGCCGCCAGCGCCCCATGAGCGTGGCACGTAAGTCATGCTGTGCATGACATGCGTGTCATGATTTTCATGTTAACTCGTGTTATTTGTGTTCGTTACACAGTCACGTCACGCAATACCAATTTTGGTGTATATAAATCTAGCGAAACCGCCTCCAGCACCCCATGAGCGTGGCACGTAAGTCATGCTGTACATGACATGCGTGTCATGATTGTTATGTTAACTCGTGCTTTTATGTTCGTCACACAGTCACGTCGCGCAATACCGATTTCGGGGTAGATCACGCTAGCGAAACGGCCGCCAGCGCTCCATGAGCGTGGCACGGAAGTCATGCTGTACATGACATGCGTGTCATGATTTTCATGTTAACTCGAGTTTTTATGTTCGTCACACAGTCGCGTCGCGCAATACCGATTTCGGGGCAGATCAAGCTAGCGAAACTGCCGCCAGCGCTCCATGAGCGTGGCACGTAAGTCATGCTGTACATGACATGCGTGTCATGATTTTCATGTTAACTCGTGTTATTTATGTTCGTCACACAGTCACGTCGCAAGATACCAATTTTGGTGTATATCAAACTAGCGAAACGGCCGCCAGCGCACCATGAACGCAGCATGTAAATCATGCTGTACATGACATGCGTGTCATGATTTTCATGTTATGACTTGTCATTTATGTTCGTCATACAGTCATGTTACGCCATACCAATTTTGGTGCACATTCGATGAACCAAGCGACCAGGAGAGCACAAAGTCGTAGGCGGCTAGATAGATAGATAGATAGATAGATAGATAGATAGATAGATAGATAGATAGATAGATAGATAGATAGATAGATAGATAGATAGATAGATAGATAGATAGATAGATAGATAGATAGATAGATAGATACGCTCAAAGTCGCAGAAGTTCGCTAAGAAATGCTTCGCATTTAAAAAAGAGACAAAGAACACCGGGCACACCTTGCATCAAACGCCCCCTAGTAGGAGACGCAGAGGGTCACTCCACGCGCCGCAATTTAAAAGAAGAACAAATATCTAATGGCGTCTAAATTCTAACTTTCGCCACTTATATTAACCGCCGGTTTCATGGCTAATCCCCCGTAGCGGGTAAGAGCCAAGAATTAAGGGTCAAGCAAGCAAGCAAGTAAACAAACAAGCAAGCGTCTGATTCTCCATTGTCGACACTTGCAGCGTGTTGCTCAAGCACATAGGCCGTAACAACTGTGACAGTTGTTAGTTTCACGCTTGCCCTGTGCTTGCCTGTGCGTTCATTAGGGCGTCCTTTGTGCTTCAGCGACACGCTGCAAGTATCGAGCTGCTTCTGTTTCTTCGTGTGACATTTCGATTCTTGCTATCGCATTCATTGCTTCGCCCTTGCGGCGAAACTGACTTTTTTTTTTAAATCCTCCTTGGACACTGCCAAGCGCCGTTTTATTTTCTTGTCTTGAGGTCGCGCGCTCTCCGGTTTCGTTCGCCGCCCAAAGGAGGGTGCTCAGGGTCTTTGGACAACGTGAGCGCCACAGTCCGAGAGCAGCTTGCGTTCTGCGCATGCGCCTGGTGGCTCGCAAATTTATTGCGTCCCCAATTCTAAATCTTTCTAGTGTTTCGCCGGAGTTGGGATGTGCGCCTCCGACTTTTCTTTGACATACAGGCGTGGTCGACTGTGCTCGCGCGCTTATCTCTTGAAGCGGTGATTTGTACGTCTTCTGCTTTCACCGCAAAGCTTGCGTTGAAGCTACAAATCGCACAGAGGTCACTTTGCTTGCTGCAGCTTAAAGTGACGAGCTGTGACAGTCGTTAGTTCGCACTCGCCTTGTGTGTCTTCTTTTCACGTAACCTTTGTGCTTGAGCAGCGCGGATGAGGTTTCCAACTGATTGCCGTTCTTCCTGAGACATTCCAATCTCTTGCTATTGTATTCATTGCTTCGCCCTTGAGGCAAAACTGACTTTCTTGACACCAGATGGCCAGATTTGTCCATGTTGTGCCATTTGTGTCTGGGCTTTCATTGTATTGCCATCCCTCATTGTAACGTCAGGCGGTGAAGCCATTGTCGAACTATCTTTTTTACGCAAGTCGTAAAATAAAGGAAGGACAGACTGCTGGGCGAGTTGGTAACTCATCTTAGAACGGTGGTGCGCATAACAAAAATAACACAAGAGCAAGGAACGGCGTGTGCATGTTCTTCCTGTTGTGTTATCGTTTCGTTGGCGCACCACCAGTTTAAATAAAGGGGCCCCATTAAATTTACATAATGCTACCGGTTTATTCAGAAAAAAATCTCTACAAAATCAGCGAAAAGCAATTGTAATTTTTTTACAATTTTCTTGTTTTTTTGCGGTAGGGAAAGGGTCAAACTGGTGTAGGTGGTAATAATTTCCGAATCAGAAGATCCATTCGCCACAAAAACTCTGGGGACGTTGCTCGATTTTTGAATGCCAATACTCATAGGCTATGCTTCTTCTGTGGACGTCGAGGAGTTCTTTTGTTCAGTGTGCCATGATGAATTGTCCGAACAGTCAGAGATCGTTTTGAAATAAACGGTGGGATAAGCTTTCAGAACTCTGCCGGAAGGTCGCTAGACAGTTTCATGTCTTTGCTAGCTGCATCGCAATCCAAATTTTATCTCGTTTAGCTATTACTTTTACATTCAGCGGTGTGGCACGTGCATAGGATCTTGTGTTGCCCCGGTTTTATGCCATAAATTATAGAGGTGAAACACCTTAGGGTCTCGCCTTGTCGGCGTGTCATGTCGTCCTCACGGTCCATCGCACCACAAAAATTCAGTAAATCCCACTACTCGGCACTGGTCCAGCTATGCATATCATGAGTTAAAGATTCGTCGTTATTTACTAAAACATTATGCTTGGCTTAACAGCGGTGTCAGAAACTCCGACGAAATTTACCAAGGCGCTCAAGTTTCTTACCTAAATCCAGAGACACAAATGTGCATCTCTGCGGTAAAATCATCTATTTGAAACACCACTTCTTGAAACATATCTGCAAAGCGATGGTGCGTTAGTGGACCGGTGACGAGTAAAGCACAACGAGTAACGAGTTTGCTATGGGAAACACCGGCGCCCACTGCATGCTTCGCCCCTCCCCAATTTTTGAGTATCTCCAAACAGATAACCATAACCTACACTGCCATGTCGCGGCATCTAAAGTGCGGACTCGGCACCAACGTGTGCGCATGCGCGCTCAAAGGCACACAGCATAAATACAGCAACGCTATCTGCAATAAACGATTCTTGTTCTGGCGCTTACGGAGTGTGTTACTGCCGCGGCGCGATACTACAGTGGCGACGAGAGTGTTTTCACCTAGCTGGATCACACCATGCTAGTGTGATCGGCAGCGGGCACGCATCGGACGATGGCATCACGCCCCCCGGTTTTCGACGAAACGGTGAGCAGCTGGAGCACGTACAGGATACGCCTGGAAGCGTATTTCGAGGGAAATGAAATCACCGACAGTGCAAAGCGCCGTGCTCTTCTGGTGTCTTCGTTGAGCGATAATGTCGTCCGCCTCTTGCAAGGTCGCCTTTCAACCGTGTCGGTCAACAGCCGAACCTACGAGCAAATCGTTGAATACCTGGAGGAACAGTACAATCCCCAAGTTAATGAAACAGCAGCAAGTTTCTCGTTCTTCATGCGCAAGCAACAGGAAGGTGAGAGCGTTCGGGAATACATCTCCGACCTCCGAAGATTGGCGAAGAATTGCAATTTCGGCGACTTCCTGAATCGGATGCTGCGAGACCGCATCGTATGCGGCATTCGGGATGACGATGCCCGTCGTTGCCTCCTTACGCACTAAGAAGCTAACAGTCGAGGAGGCGGAGGAATTCGCCATAGCATCGGAAAAAGCACTGAACGACGTGCGAGACATGCGCGAAGGGCTCCCGGAGACGACAATGAGCAGCACCAACGTTTTGCAGTCGCAGCGAGGGCGGCGGCATTGGACACAGCGGGGCAATGAAGCAAGCAGGCATGCGTGCGATCGATGTGGGGGCCCCCACGCTACGCGCACTTGCCGTCATCGCAACGCAAGATGCTATCATTGCGGCATTAAAGGACACCTGGCAAAGGTGTGCAGCCAGGGACGTTCCCGGGCGACGGGCGCATTTGCCGTAGAGCCAACAGAAGGTGAGAGCGAAGAAGAGATGCTGCTTGCTCTCGTTGCTCACAGCTCGGGCGACGGAGCTACATTGAAGCCACGAGAGGAAAATTTGACGTGGCAGGGTCGGACACTGCGTATGATCATAGACACGGGTTCTCCGGTCAGCGTCATCCCCATGAACATATTTGAGAAGCATCGCAAGTGGTGGCCGGCTCTGGAGAAGACGTCGCTCCGGTTAACATGCTTCTTGGGGCCATTACCTGTTGTCGGTCGGATAACTATGAAGGTACAGTCAGGTTCAACAGTGGTTGAGAGCACGGTAATCGTTGTTGGCTGTCAGGGACCGCTTCTCTGTGGCCGGAACACTATAGAAGCATTTCGCAGGGCAGGGGTGTCCCTTTGGGACGACGGTAATTCTTCGAGTGTAAATGTGGTGCGGGAAAACGCCGAAGTGAATCCCCTGCTCGAAGAATTTTCGGATCTTTTTGAAGACAAGCTTGGTTGTTGCAGGGGGCCACCTGTGAAACTGCACCTCAAAGAGGGAGCCCGCCCACGTTTCTGTAAAGCACGTACAGTGCCGTATGCTATGCGTGCAAAAGTCTCAGCCGAGATCGACCGTCTCGTGCAAGACGAGGTGCTTTCGCCGGTAAGTGTTTCGGAATGGGCAACTCCGGTCGTTCCAGTCGCAAAGAAGAACGGCGACATACGGTTGTGCGGCGACTTCAAGTTGACCGTTAACCCAGCGTCGCACTTGGAACAATATCCCTTGCCCAAGGTTGAAGACATTTTCGCGGCTCTTTCCGGAGGAGAAGTCTTCACAACGTTGGACTTGCGCAACGCCTACAATCAGCTGCCGCTGGACGCAGAAGCAAGGAAGACAACTGTGCTAAACACACACCGAGGCCTGTATTGCTACAATCGACTAGCATTTGGGATTGCTTCAGCCCCCGCCTTGTTTCAGCGACGCATGGAATCCATACTGCTAGGGGTGCCGAACGTCCAAGTGTACCTCGACGACATCATCGTGGCGGAAAAGAGAAACGACACTTCCGTGCTCCGGCAGGTGTTTCAGCGGCTGCGGGAAAACAACCTGAAGCTGAACAAAGCAAAGTGCCGATTCAGAGAAGCGCAAGTGTCGTTCCTAGGGCATCGCATCGATGCGGATGGCCTTCATCCCCTGCAAGACAACCTGGAGGCGGTACTAGCAGCGCCGAAGCCAGCATCGGTAAGCCAGCTGAAGTCTTTCCTGGGCTTGGTGACATACTATGCGAAGTTTTTGCCCAACTTGTCAACGACACTAGCTCCATTATATGGCCTACTGGCAAAAGGTGTGCAATGGAACTGGGGGCCAGCGCATGACAGGGCGTGTGAGGCAGTAAAGATTGCCTTAAGTAAGGCTAAATTTCTTGTTCACTATGACCCGCAAAAGCCTCTACGACTGGAGTGCGATGCGTCGGCGGTCGGCTTGGGCGCAGTGCTGTCACATCGGATTAACGGCAAAGACTATCCGATAGCTTTTCGCTCAAGAACCTTAACACCGGCGGAGCGCAACTACTCGCAACTGGAAAAGGAAGCGCTCGCGCTAGTTTTCGGGGTTACAAGGTTTCGAGACTATCTTTTTGGTAATAAATTTTGTTTGGTGACTGATCATAAGCCACTGACAGGGCTATTTCATCGCGACAAACCGATTCCGCAAATGGCGGCGGCCAGGATCCAGAGATGGGCACTACTATTATCCGCATATCAGTATGACATTGAGTACCGGAAAGGGTCATTGAATGCGAATGCCGACGCCTTGAGCCGGTTGCCTCTGCCGGAGCCAGCGCACCACGGTGAAGATGATCCCGTAGAATATGTGCTGCATGCGCAAGCATTGACAGATTTATCTCTTTGCACGCAGCAGTTGGTCGACAGCACGAACGATGACGCTCTTCTGAGGCAAGTGAAGACATGGATTCTGCGCGGCTGGCCTAAACAACTCGGGCAGGAGCAACAGGGCTTCCTGCCGTACTTCACCCGCAGACGCGAACTTACTGTGAGTAAGGGACTAATCTACTGGGGTCATCGGGTGGTTCTGGCCGAAGCAGTGCGGTCAAATATTCTTCAACTACTCCACGATACCCATCCCGGCATGACGGCTATGAAGCGTCTGGCGCGCTCATTGTTTTGGTATCCCGGATTGGACCACGACATTGAAGAGTTGGTGCACAGCTGCCAGCCATGTGTCCAGAATAGGCCCATGCCAGCAAGGCAGGCCCCTATCAGCTGGCCGAAAACCAACAAACGTTGGTCTCGCCTGCACATCGACTACGCTGGTCCGGTGGAAGGGCATATGATCTTGGTCGTAGTGGATGCGGAAACTAAATGATTGGAAGCAGTACCCCTCAAAACAGCTAGTGCAGAAACCACAGTGGAAGCACTGCGTGGTATGTTCGCGCGTTTTGGCCTGCCTCAGACAGTCGTCTCCGACAATGCGCCACAATTTAACAGTTCAGTTACTAAAAAATTTTTTGAAGATAATCAGGTGCGCCATGTCAACTCCGCCCCATACTATCCTCAGTCAAACGGATCGGCAGAGGGCGCTGTGCGCACCATTAAAGAAGGAATGAACAAAAACAAAGTGGGAAGTTTGCTCAGTCGAATTAACAAGTTCTTACTACGTTACAGGACAACACCGACTCAAGGCGGCCAATCGCCCGCCGAGATGATGCTCGGTTTTCAGCCAAGGACCCGTCTAAGCGCACAATTTCCAGAGGAGGTGGACCGGGAGCCCGTGGTGAACACATTCACAGCGCCGATGCAGCGTTTTCCTCAGGGGGCGCCTGTGTGGTCACGCCAGTACAATCAAGCCGGTCAGCGATGGTTACCCGGCACGGTGACGTCATCAAGAGGTAGGCGCTTGGTTATGGTGGACACCACCGGAGGAATGCAGTGTCGTCACGTGGACCAACTGCGGCCACGGCACCTCACAACGGTGGCAAAGCAGGAGCTCTCCGCGACCCGGCCTTCTGAGCAGCAACCCTCACCACGTGATCCACCCTCACATGACCAACCTTCGGCAGGCGACAACATCGAGTCAACAGACTTATCTCTGTGCACATCGCGGTCTCCCAGTGAGACCGATTCAAGGACACCGACGGCATCGGAACTTCCCAGGCGTTCTACGCGCATAAGAAGGCAGCCAGACAGACTTGGCTTCGTCTAAGGGAAAGGAAGTGCCATGTCGCGGCATCTAAAGTGCGGACTCGGCACCAACGTGTGCGCATGCGCGCTCAAAGGCACACAGCATAAATACAGCAACGCTATCTGCAATAAACGATTCTTGTTCTGGCGCTTACGGAGTGTGTTACTGCCGCGGCGCGATACTACATACACTGACTGAGTGAGTAGTATTTTAACCAGTTTAAGACAATTCAACAAGGGTTTGGCGTTTACGCACGAAATACCATCTGACGCTTCATTGCAGTTTTTAGATCTTAGCTTGAGGTTTGGTTTGCATTATATTTGCTGAGAATAGGCACCAAGGGCACAAAAATAGCCTCTGCCTTTTGATTCTGCCTATTCCAAGACAATTAAGAGGGCAAGAGCAAGTTCGTGCCTGGAATCGGCTCTTACCAACTCATGCCCGCACGTCATGCATGACAGTTTTTATAATCAAATCAATAGCCTTATTTCAGCCAGCTTCTCGTGCGAGATCAACACAAATGTGGCTGAGAAACTTCTCAATAAGATAAACAAAGAAAAACTTGGCAGAAGCACACAGTGCCTGCGTAGCAAGAAGTCGCTCATAAGTTAAAAAAAAAGTGGCAAAAAGGCATGCCGTCCAAGTGTTTCTTTTTACGACACAAAAGCTTATCGGGTTAGGTAAAATAATCAGCGGGAATAGAGAACGACGAAGCGGGTGCTGTAAAAAGCATGCTGAAACATTTGTGAAATGTGACACAGGAGTCGTTTATCAAATCCCGCTCAAGTGTTGACGATCATACGTGGGTCAAACAGGGCGTTTCGTGAATGTACGCGTAGGGGAGCATGCTGTGTCAATAGGAAAAGAGAAGGAGCGAACTTGCCCGCTCGTTGCAGCTCATGCTTGGAATGTCAGCCAGTTTTCAAAAAGGTAAATATTCTAGACAGGAGCAAAGACACAATAGCGCGTGAGGCGATGACTTACTTAAAATGGAGTTGGAGTTGGGCGAAAATAAATGAAATATAAACTAAAAAACTATGCCCTGCCTGCGCCACCTAAGTATCGCAGGCCAAAATCGATAAATTAGATAAAAGAACAAAATGTACTAAAATTTCGATTAAAAAAGAGAAAATAGAAAATAAAAAGTAAAAATTTGATGCCACCACCTAGCCAAACCACCTCCAAGGGAAATATTCTCTAGATTACATACTACGGTTTCTCTTCATCTTGACTTACAACTGTTTCTATACAATTGATCTCCGATGAGCTCATCTTGACTAAGAAGTCTTCCATTCTTTTCTTTTCCTCTTGTCTCCTCTTTCCTCTCTTTGTTGGGTCCCACTGTTGGAGAGATGGGTCCGTGTTGAGCTTGTCCTCCAGTATGTCCTTTTGAGGCTTACTCTAAAACTCATCAAATTGATAAGTGACTGAACAGGATTTTTTGAATACAGGTTAGTTGTTTAGGCGTTTTTTTCTTTTTTATGACTTTTATTTGCTACCCCGGCTCCTCCCTAACTCCACCGGCTCTTACAAAGGTATTGAGGGATTATATTAATATCATAACGATATAAAGATGTACTGTATCGGCTTCAAATCACATCAATACAAGTACATGTAGTATAATTACACAAGTTCAAGAATATAATATATTATTATCAGATCGCAATAAAGATGCACTGTATCGGTTTCAAATCCCATCAATACAAGCACATGTAGTATAATCACACAAAGTCAATCATATAATAATTGCCAAATTAGCCAGGCCGCGTTGATGGCAAGGATTGATAACAATATGTCCAGTACATATTTGGTCCATTTGTTTTTCTTATCTTCCTTTTCATTTTCATGTTTTTTTTCCTCCCCTTTTTCTTCGTTTTCCTTCTATTTCTTCTTCTCTTTTTCGTGTGTAAGTGAGACTTCTGACGCTTTTTATCGCGCGGAAAGCAATGTCTGCGCAGCTTCGGTAGATGTGAGGTACTCTTGACTTGCACCCTCCTCCTTTCCTCCCAACCACGCCCTCCCCCCCCCCTTTCCATTCCATTGTGTCGTGTGAACGATTGAGATGTATGCAGCGACGAAATGAATAAAACCAGTTGACAGTCTGCGCTCTTTCTATCCCACATTGCATTTTGCTGTGTTCGTCCGGCTGTATGCGCAACGACTGCCACCGTATATTGCCTACTGTGTTCGATGTTCAAGTTTTTATTTGAAAAATAGATGTGATTACATTTACTAATATACAAACTTATCTCCTAGCGTTGACACCAATTTGCTATTTTATCAATTCCGGTCTGCAGTATTCTTACATCTGATGGTGAATTAATTTCTGTCTAGACGACACAGACAGTTTAATGGGGGATTCTGTGTGATCTATGGTATCATTAATATATATTGGGAACAACAGTGGCCCCAGAACGCTGCCCTAAGGCACTCCTGAATGTAGGGTTATGTTTGGTGAGCTAAAGCCATTAAGGACAGTGCACCGTTTACGACCGTATAGAGCAGAGGTTTCTCAGCTAGCGGGCAGTAGCCACGAAATTCAGTCCCGCAAGTGCAGTAACAGTGAAGAAAGTTAAAAGGGTGGGCGAGGGGGGGACAAAATGTCACATAAAGCTGCCATTTCAAAGAATGTATTTGGCATATCTCATATATGGATGATTTCTGAAGGGTATTTGGCGTGAGGATTCGAGAAAGATATTGATATATGATCTTCAAAATGACTTCATTCTGGACGCGGATTGTAAAATATAAAGATTTTGTTTGACGGTTATGATTCAACTCACAGCGACCGCATGGGGTGCCGATAAAAAGTGCTTGATACCAGCCCGGTATCTGTAGCTTACCCGAATAAAGCGTTATTATTCGCAATGGGCGAGAGTACCATTTAGCAAAGTCAAAAAAATTTTATTCCTTGTGAAGCTGCACGCGGGCCGCTAGCGAGACGTCCGCGGGCCGCGTGTTTGAGACTTCTGGTATAGAGAATTAAGAATCCAGTTTCGAATGTTATTATGTATATATGCAGACGTTAACTTAATAATGAGCAAGTGATGAGATACTATGTCAAACGCCTTCCTGAAGTCAAGGAATAGTACATCTACACGTTTATTGTGAGCGGAGTTCAGTCGCGAGTACGAAAAGTTGCATCTGGTGTACCTCAGGGCTCCGTTCTGGGGCCTTTGCTGTTCTTATCGTAAATAAATGATATTGGCGACGGCTTGACATCGCAGTTGAGGTTGTTTGCAGATGACTGCATGATTTATAGGGTGCCTAAAAGAACGGAAAACCTCAGCCTGACTCAGCAAGGCCTGAATCGAATTGGCGAATAAATGCGGCTGCATGCGTCACTAGGTGGCGCATGCAGCTAAATCTCGCGAAAACTGTCAATACGACATTCACTCGAAAAAAGAACTCGCTAAGTATCTCCTGCACCTTGAATAACATCGTAATAAGAAAAGTCACCGAGTTTAAATGCCTAGGTGATTGGTGTACCACAGAACTGTCGTGGCAGAATCAGGTTAACTACGTAAGTGGAAGGGCAGGGAAAATGTTGGGCTTTATTCGCAGTAGCTCTCGGGCATTCAGTCAGTCCACGCGGAAGCTGCTATACAAAACATACGTGAGGTCCGTGCTTGAGTACGCTTGTGTTGTGTGGGACCCTCCGGCGGCACGTGACGTTCATAAACTTGAAAGGGTACATAATGTAGGTGTGCGGCATGAGACCCGTCAATCCACTGTTGATTTCAGCGCAACCAGAGCCAATGAAGAAGTTAAATGGGATGCCCTGGTCGAACGACGCAGAAAGCTGCGTCTGAAGCTTTTTCATTCGATATACTATTGTGCGATTAATATACAAAGGGACATGCATATAATGCCGCCTCTCTATCGGTCACAACGCGTGGACCATGAGCTGAAGGTGCGAGAAATTCTGTGCAGGACAGAACTTTTTAGGCAATCATTATTTCCCAAAAACTATCCAAGAGTTTACCAGCCGACGTCGTTAATGTCGTGTCCGATGACGTGTTTCTTGAGCTGTTGAAGTTTGAGGTGACTTTTGTTGTTTTTTATCTTTCT
The DNA here is from genome assembly GCF_013339695.2 of Rhipicephalus sanguineus. Taxonomy (NCBI): domain Eukaryota; kingdom Metazoa; phylum Arthropoda; class Arachnida; order Ixodida; family Ixodidae; genus Rhipicephalus; species Rhipicephalus sanguineus. The sequence continues at coordinate 19,855 of NW_023614607.1, forward strand.
TTCTTTTTCTCGACTCGTCTGTTTATCGCGTTTTTGAAACTGTCGTATCTATTATTCTCCTTATCGTTTTTTCCTGCCTCACACGTTATGCAGAAGAAAAACGTGGCTACTCCCAACTAGTTCATTTAATTTAAACCCTGCTTAAGTGACTCAGCTTTCTGGTGTTCTTCGGCATATTTGTTGTATATACCTTGTATAACTTATCATGTTGTGAATGTGCTGTAGCAATCGCTGTTCTTACTGTTCTTTTTTTCACGCTTTCATATGTAAAAAGTTAACTGTTTAAATAGATTTTGAACACCTCCCGCCCACTGTAATGCCTTTGTGCGTACCGAATACATAATAAAAAGTGTAGCGAAACCTTAGAACTGAGTAATGTGTTTTTGGGGCGAAGTAGGGTGCCTTGATGCGCGTTTTGTCCGCTTTAGGGTGAGGACATCTGTGGCGTCTACTGCGGCACGGCTGCCATATTTGAGCCCATGGCGTCTTACCGGCGTCTGACCGCTCTACGGCGGCTGCGCTGAGATGTGCGAGACGCGGGGCAAAAAACGGCGTCACGGCGGCATCAGCCCCATCAAAGAATGCCAACACCCTAAGGGGGGCGCACACATCGAGGCACACTAGGGCGAAGCTCCTTAAGGCGGCACCCGTTCGTCCCTCGTAGTCGTAGTCGTAGTAGTCGTAGTGCGTAACCAGTCTTACGCTTTGACCTCCAAGGTGGTGCCGGTGGGAGATTTTTCTTGTGCGTTGTTGAACAATAAAGAATTCGCAGCGTGCGCGTTAACTAAAAGCCGAATTCTTCTGTCTCTCATTCCCCATTAGCAGCCATTGGCATGTTCCAGTAGGAAACGTTAGTAGAAGTAGAAGTGTAAGTGTTAGCTAAAAGCCGACTTCTTCTGTCTCTCATTCCCATTAGCAGCTATTGTTTACCTCCAAGGTAGTGCCTGGTGAGATTTCTCCTGTGCGTGATTAAACAATAAAAATTTTGTTCAAAACGCCCTTGATTGATGAAATAAACCAACGAAAGACGCCAGATGTTTTGTAAAAGCAAAACGAAAGAACGCCAGATGTTTCTAAAGCAAAACGAAAAGACGCCAGCTGCTTAACGAAAGACGCCAGATGTTTTCTAAAGCAACGGTTTTCTAAACAATGAAAATTCACAGCGTACATGTAAAATTAAAGTGAGCTGCAAGTCGTCATAACTCATCGAACCTTTAGTATAAACGCGCCCGATCTCACGTCGGTGATGATGTACTGGGCAGAATTCACGGAAGATTCACGGTTTACCGATGAACCTCCGCAGCTTCGCCCACTCATCATCATTCACTCCGTGGATATGCTGTCATTTTTTTTTTGGCCAGCAGCGTGTTGAAGGCATTGTCGTCGATGGCTTTCATAAAATTCCTGATACTTTCAGACTCCTACATGCTCGCGTCGTCTTTCTTGCACAAGTCAAAGGTGTGTGATGCAGCTCGTGAAAGATTTACCGGCCTGCTGAGCTCGTTCACGTAAACGCTGTTCGGCTTGCAGCTTACGAACGGCAGGGCGGCCAAACATGTCGACAATGGCGGTCTTGAAATCGGGCCATGTCGGGAAATCGGATGCGTGGTTGTTGTACCACATGTCTGCCACAACCGCGAGGTAGAAAACCAAGTTGCTCAGTTTGCCTGCCGTGTTCCATTTATTGGGGACGCTCACGCGCTCGTAAAGGGGTATTCAGACGGGGGAGAAATGCTCGGGGGATAAAGGCGGAGCCTAGTGACGTCAGCTCGTGAGGAGAAGTCTCCACAAATGCCCCCCACTCACACGGACGGGGCGAACGAAGGGGGAGACCAGTGTTACCAGACTACTCCTGTGGCTTGTACCGCCCGTTTCACCAGCTGCTGACGACGATGACCCCAGCTACAGATGACCCCAACTGCAGACTGGACACCCACTGCCGCTCTCTGCAGGAGCAAGTGCAACAATGTGGCCAAACAAGAGCCCGAAATCCGCCTTTTGCATGCCTCTACAGCGCATGCGCCGCTTCCTGGCGGCGACTCTGGGAAATGGTCTGTACGGCGCCGTCGCAGACGCCGCCGCCTCTCTTTCCGCCGCGGCTTTAGCGGTGACAGAAGTGTTGACTTGTGCAGGTGGTTGAAATATATTTACCGATATATCTGGTTCTATTAGCACGATGCCGTCAACATGTGCCGCTTATGGATGCACTTCCCGAGGCGTGCCCGGCAGCAACATTCATTTTTTCCGCTTCCCATCGGTGAAACGCGATCGTCAGCACCGTGAAGCGTGGATCAGGGCTGTGAAGCGCCAAAATGAAGACGGCAGTCCGTGGCAGCCTTCGGACTCGGCAAGACTGTGCGAAAATCACTTCGTTCAAGAAATGTTGTTACTTAGATGGCGTACGACAAGAACATGTGTCCGCGTTGTGTCCGTGTCGTCACACAGCAGTTCAGTAGCGACGAAAGTCGCGCTACGGCTTTTTTTTTTTTGTACGATATGTTTTCAGCATTTGGTTTAGAACGTCGACAACAGCGAAGTATGACTAAGTGCGCCTTAATCGCTTCGGTCTCAGCGTAACTACACTGTTGTTTACTTTGGCGTAAAGGAGTCGCCGTAAATACTGCTTCTAGAACATAATGAATGCCGAAGGGTGTAGTGTCGTGGCCTGTCGTTCACGGGCGGTCAGCGCTTCATTTCTGTTGTCAAAGCACATTCGCTGTTCAGTAAAAACGATTCGCGTATGTTGACATGACTGCCGCGCACCGATTTATAAATCCTGCGGCATTTTGCTTATCTTAGCGAAGTTACAACGTGCGGCCGTTTTTTTCCAGTCACCGTAGTGCGATGTTCCCGGATTTGCAGGTTCGCCGTCCAACTCGCCCAGACACCCTGATTTCGTGCCATCACTGTTCGTATACACCGATGAGTTTAGGAGGAGTCCGTACGTGGACGTGGTAGACAACTCATTAAACATGAGGTTGCGCACGTACCCCTCGTCGCGGAATTTTTGTCCTTTAGTGGTCTGCCGGGAGCAACGGGAACCACTTGCCGCCATAAAGGCATCCAACTGTTTCTTGCTCGGCATTTTCATTGATGCTGGCCTTGTCGTCCATCCGTTGGCCACCGAAAAGTAGCCGCCGGGTATGTAAACACTCCCAGGGGGCTCCATGCCTTTGCACAACACTCGAGGCGAAGCTCTCCGCTCATGTGCCGCAGTCACGATTTGTGCTATGCAGCAGCGGTGGTGGTGGTCACTCTATGGCTAGGGTATGGCGGTGGTAGCAGACGCGCGCCGCGACTCCGTACGGTTTGTTTCTCGTAGTGCCCCGAGAGAGGGCGCCACGCAGACATGCAAAAGGTGGATTCCGCCACATCCCCCACCGCCGGGGGATCGTTTGTCCTGTCGGGAAAAAGGTCCCCGTCTCCTCCGAGGAGCCGCGGGAGGGGGCCATGCCCACTCGCTAATCCGTGACGTCGCGGTCACGTGATCCGCAATCCCCCCGTCTCCCCCGAGCATTTCTCCCCCGTCTGAATACCCCTTAAATAGCGAGCCAGTCCTCCACGTCGGTGCCATCCGTGCCGGTGTAGACAGGAGGGTCGCAGATGCGGGGGACACCGGGACAAGCGGTCGGTGCAGCAGGCGGCGTTTGCTGGACGGCGTTTGCTGGACGGCGTCTTGAGGCATGGTAGATGGCACGGTACGGGATCGAAGCTCCAGGGGTATCGAATGGAGACCGAAGTTGTTCTGATGGCACAGCACTCCCTACCCGGTTTCCACCAACTTCTCCTAACTACTACGCACTCCCTGAAACAGCTGCGAAAGACACTACAGATGTCTTAATGTAGGGAGGAGATCGAGGTAGGGCACCGACGGGAAGGGAAGAGCCGGTTGAGCTTGATGGGACTTGGGAAATAGCGAAACTTAGGAAATCTTGGCAAGACCTACCATTACCTCACAACACTAAGCAAAGCCTAGTAACAACTTAGCCAGGCCGAGATTAGCTAGCAGATAACCATCTTCGCTGTGGCCCACTCTTGCGCGACTTAGTGCAAGCCGTCTACATTTTTTTTTCTATCGGCGCTACAAACGTATTTATATGGTCCCCATACATTCACATTCTGCTAGGGTAGCTGTTTAGCCCAGTGGGTCAGACACTCGGCTTCGGATCGTAGGGCGCTGAGTTCGAAGCTTAGCTACGCCAAAAAAAAATTAAGTTTTTTTGTGTCTTTAGTCTACCCTACGTCGTAAATACACTTTGCACAAAATGGTGCGGCTGTGTTTCCTCCATAAAGTCCAGGCGCGACCTATGATGCGGATTGTATATCGCCACATATAGGCTCCTTTCTTTCTGTGTTTTCTGTTACCGGCCCATTGCATGTGTAGCTGCTGCCTTGCGCAAAGCGCGCAAGAATGTCTTGGAAGATTCCAGATTGTAGTAGATCATTTTATTAAGATTGCGCACGTGACCCGAATAGTAGGGGTGTGCGAATAGTGAAATTTCATCTCGAATCGAATTCGAATCAAATAGCGCGGAATAGTGGCCAAAAATATCGAATCGAATACAAAAGGTCTTAATAATTGAAACAAAGAACGAAGAAATAAAATCTGCTCATGTGCTCGAGCACCTAACGCGGTGTGTTACTGCTACCGAAAGACTACAGACGGTCGTGCGGAAACACAAGCTGTCCCACATGACCTGGCTTCAGGCTCTCTCGCGGTGATGTACCAGTGTTTCCTGCAGTTGAAAACATGCGCTCACTGGACACCTCAGTGGCATGGATGGGAAAGTATCGCAAAGCAATTTTGGCGATTCCAGCAATTTTGGCTATTCATTCTTGTGTTCATTCTTGTGTTTGTCCTGCTTTGCGCCTTAAAAATCATTATGAACGTTCACCAACTTGCCCAACAAAAAGTTCTCCTAGACCAGCACTTGTTGAACGACGCGAGATTTGCGTCGCAAGAGGAATAGCCGAGCTGCGTGGAGGGAAAGCAACAGTGACGCTCACGAATTTGAGCAACGAGTACAAGCACGTGAACAAGGGCACAACGGTTGCCTACATCGAAGAAATTGTGCAAGCCACCAATGCTTTCGCGCTCATCAATTTTACCCAATCTACTCCGACTAACCGAGAGAGAGAGAGAGATAAGATTCTTTAATGATATGCCCGGAGAGGATATGCCCGTCAATCCGAGCTTTCCGAAGCATAAGCAAGAAGAACTCAAAACCCTGCTCCTGCAATACGACTGGTTTTTGTCGTCGTCGAAAATTCGGCAGATCCCAGTCGCAAACCACGGCATCATAGGAGAAGAAAGTGCCAGGCCACTACGCCAGAGCCCGTACAGAGTTTCGAGGCAAGAACTCGAGGCCATAAAGAAACAAGTCGACGAAATGCTACATGATGACATCATCCAGCCTTCGAAGAGTGCGTGGGCGTCACCCGTGTTGTTAGTGAAGAAGAAGGACGGAACCCTACTTTTCTACTTCGATTATCGCCGCCTGAACATAATCACGAAGAAGGACGCCTACCCTCTCCCACGGATAGACGACACCCTGGATCGACTCTACAACGCGAGGTATTTTCGTCGATGGACCTCAAGACCGGCTACTGGGAAATTGAAGTCGACGAGAGAGACCAAGAGAAGACCGCCTTTATAACACCAGACGGCATCTTCGAGTTCAAGGTCATGCCATTTAGTCTTTTCTCGGCGCCTGCGACGTTCCAGCGTGTTATGGACACCGTGCTGGCTGTATTGAAGTGGCAGACGTGCCTTGTGCACTTGGATGAGGTCGTTGTGTTTGCCTCAAACTTCGTCGAACACCTCCGGCGCCTTGAAGCTGTACTTGAAGCAATCAAGACCTCGACTCACCCTAAAGCCAGAAAAGTGCCGCTTCGCGTAGGACCAACTCTTGTTCTTGGGCCATGTCATTAGCAGGTCCGGAGTTCCGCCCAGACCCGCGAAAAACCGCTGCCATTGCAACCTTCTCGCCGCCAAGAAGGCCGTACGCCTATTTCTCGGCTTGTGCGCCTATTACAGACGTTCCGTGAAGGAATTTTCACAGGTCGCAGAGGCACTGACGCAACTCACGAAACCCGATGTCGAATTCAGGTGGGAAACGTTCTTATTTTTTTCTTATTTCCTTTTTTTTACTTATTTCATGCGATAGTGGTTACGGACACCGGCGTCGGCGGCGGCGGCGGACAACTACGGCGCCAAGAACGGCCGTTGAAATGATCTCATAACAGCTTTCGCTGTAAAAATTAACTATTGATCAGCACAAGCGCTTCTTTGTCCCTTTTAAAGTCTTTTGGATGCTTGCACTGCGGTAAATGTTAAGCCCAAGAAACAAAGGCTGTCTGCTTTGCTAACCGCACACGCAAGAACAGTCATGACTGTACGTCTTAACCACGGCCTTCATTCATGATCGCTCTTTTTTTTTTTCTCGTAAATGACGAGACCGGAGGTTGCGGGTTCGGCACGGGGTCCATTGAAAAGGAGAAGAAAACGGAGCGCACCGATAAGCGGCGGGAGAGGTGTGCCGCTCAGGGGTCGCCGGAGGTCGTCGAACTTCCCTGCCTTGAGACGATTTCGCAAAGACGCACACCCTGTCTTGGCCCGCCCTCCCGTATGGCTGCCGCGCGCACCCTGTTACCGGTAACGTGCCCTAAACTTTCCCGAAATCTCACCTTTCCCTTAGTTGTCCATCTGCTCTTTTCTGTCTGGGCTCCGTACTTTCGTGCACCCCAGCCTGTTATTATCATTTTTTTTTCTTTGCGCTCTCTCTTCTCCCAATGTTGTCGTTTCTTCATTCCCGCCGGGGGCTGAGCTTTCACTTTTTTCCCATGTGAAGGAAATCCCGCGCGCTGTTCGCGCAGGTGCCCTTCCATCCGGAATCTTTAGTTCAGCGCACCTCCGCATTTCTTTTTCTCGGATGGTCTCCATTCACTGACAAAAGGGGCTATCAAAACTATAGTCGGTTACAACATAAGCAAAAATATAAGCTCCGCCAGCAGCCATTGCTGCCCCGCCACGAAACACTTTCCGTAAATGTTCTAATCAATTACGTTCGCTAATAAGTAGGGAAGTTCGCATGTCTTTCAAGCGAGGCATTTTGTGACCCATTGTCCAGTTATCAAGCAAAGAAAGTGTGGCTTCTTTGCATTATCGCGGTGTGTTCTCTTTGACAATGTAACGTGTGTTGCTTAATGTTATTGCTCTAGAACCGTATTTTCTCTGTTTTTTCCTGCGAACCATAGTACTGCATAAACATTCAAGTTTCCTTGGTTATGTGAGTCGATAGAAAATACCTCGTCTGATTATCTCTTTGTATATGCTTTATCTCTGGCTTTTTGTTACCAACGCTGCATGAATGAATTGTTGATTTTACTAGTACAGTTATTCTTATTATTTCATGTGGCGTTAATGTACAGCGTGTATTCAAAGTATAACGGATGCTCACTGATTGTGCTGCCTCCCTTACAGAATGCCTCATCTGGGGCCTGCAAGGTGCTTTTAAATAATTTAGTAACTAAATAATTTCCCTGACGTGAAGGAATTATTGCGGCTTTAACATAACTCATTTTACCGCACAGATACACGTTTGCGTCGATGCTTTAAGGTTGCATTCTTCAACGTTCCGCCAAATTTGATCAGTGGCTCTGACAGCAATGCTCATAAATGTTTCAGCCAGAAAACACGAATTTTTATTTTCCCATGTGTGTAGTATTTGCATTAGCTATTTCCTAAGTACCTATACGCTTCGAACGCATACAAAGACGGACATTGCGGAACTCATAATTTTTTCTTCACTTTTTTGGTTTATATTAGAATACAAGGTGTTTTATGTCGATTTGAAGTTCGTCAGAACACCAGCCGAATTTTCATTCACATGAGAAACAAGAGCTTAGAGCTGAACCATGCATGATAATATCATCTATGAAATTTATTATAGCGTGTTTCATCTACAATTAAACAAATAAGCGACCAAATTAACTTTCCTCTATACGTCGACGTACGCGTCTCAGGAAAAATTCTTCCAGCAAAACACAAGAAGCCTCGCCGCCATGGCTGCGACTGGCGCTGACTGACACTCCGAGGTTCAAATGCCCATATATCCCCATAAAGTGGACGGGAGGATGACCGCCGCCGTAGGTCAGTGGTACAGCATCGGACGCGTTATTCGAAGGTCGCAAGTTCGGTTAAACTTGGCAAAAAACAGCGCAAAATTGAGACAGGACACAAGACGAAGAAGACACGACATTTAATTTAGTGCGAAGGCATTCAATGAGATCTTTGTTTGGGCCTGTTTGGGCCTGGATGAATCTGTGGGTTTTAGGGCTTAGGGGTAGCACAGCAACGCTGAAGAGTTGGACATGTCCGCGATAAGGAAGGAAGCAGAAAGCGCAGGAGGCAGGGCGCTGCTTAGCCAGAAAAAAGTTTCCGGTTGGCCACGCTACGCTCTGGCAAAGGGGAATGGAAAATTAGGCGGAAAGGACAAAAGGAAAGGATCAATGAATGTTCGCGATAAAAATAAGTAAAAGCTGATTGGCGGATTGATGGTGGAGGAGCAGGGAGAACGAACAAAACAAAGCAGCATGGAAACCAAGATTGCACTACCGTGAAATCCAGAAAGTCGTGCTATAGATTTAAAGTGACAAGGTTGTTCATTTGTATTCATTTAAGAAAAGCATTGCCCTGAACTAAAAACTGAACATGGTGTTGCTGTCCCGATTTAAAATAAACGGTCGTGGCATCCACCAAGGTGCATTGTAATATGTACCCGGAATATTTAATTCAGAAGTTCAGCACGAAATGTAGTTCGTTATCGAGTACGTATTTTGATTTCTGAATGTCAGACTTTCTGCTTATCACCAAGAGCTTGCCACAGCCCACGAAATCGTTGTAGTGTGCTTTGTAAAAAAGTGCTCAATATAACAAGGGATACTTAACGTGGCTGTACGTTGCATACCATTTATTCAATCCTCGGCCGCCTTTGTTTGTTGCAGCTTAGTTACAGCCGAAGTCCCATATGACTGGTGTCGGCTTATGATTTCGTCACAAGCTATAGGCTTCCCTAAATTCTCTCAGCAGCTGGCAGTACGAACCTGTCAACGCGAACGTCATACCACGCATCACCGAAACATTCTCACGAACCCAGCGAACAGTTCGTCAACCCCGAGGTGCAAAGAGGGGAGAAACCTCCTTTCCAGATTGAGTACTTCAGCTACGCTAAGGGTTAGTCGCAGCAGTGCTCGGCGACAGAGTTTTGTGTGAATCGGGCGATTTTGCACACACACGCGCCCGTAAAAAACGAACAAGAAATTATTCAGGCAATATAAGGGAAACGAGAAGTGAAGCCGGAGTTACCTGAAAGAGAAATGAAAATAAAAAACGAAATGATAAAGGGCTTTTTTTCACAACACCGGCTGTTCTATCGATGCCCGATGCAGTGTTGGTGCGTACGCACCCAGAGGTTTGCCGGTTGGTGGCAGGAGGGACAGGTTTGGGAACGTATCCCGTTGCCGAATAGGCAAAATAGGGTCGAGACAGGTCAGAGACCCGACCGCGGGTCTCAGCCGGTGTTGTTGACCCCCGTGGCAGCCTGTGCGTCCCGTGAAAGACGACCGGGCGGCCCTTCACTAAAAGCCGAATGGCGCCGGAAAGGCAAGGGCAGCGGGCCCCGCCATCGAGAATTTACGGGACGCTTTCTTGTGAGGGGAACAGAGTAAACGAAAAGTTATATATTCGCATTGCACTACAGCTTGTTGTTCCGAGCTTCACGTTTCTCGGGAATGAAAAGCTGGACCAGGCATTTTTATTTTTCCCCGAAGAGCGGAGCGAAGGCATGAGCGGGCCTCTCCGTCACCGTCTATGCCTCCGACGGGCTGCGCTGTGCGTGTGTCGCATTTTCTAGCCACATACATTATTCTCCCGCTACAACGCGCCCGGCACCATTTCCCCCTCTCTGGTCAAGCGGGCCTCTTTTGCCCTTTCTTCGACCTCGCGCCCCCCAGCCTAGTCGGGAATCGGGAAGCGACGCACACAACCGCAGACTTCGTCCGGTAAAATGTGAACAAACCTTCGCCGACGGAAGGGGGTGGATGCGGGCCAGAGTACGTGGCGATCGGGAACGGGGCAGTTCCGTAAAGAAAGGGGAGGGCCTAGCGCAATAGTTTTGTGCGCACGCACTCCTTAGCTGCAAAAAACAAAAAAAGAAAAGAAACAGCGCAGTTGGCGGTGGGGCGGGGCGGGGCCGGGCGGGGCGGGGGAAGGGAGCCTGGTGGAGGGTTTGCCAAAGGGTGGCCATCGTCATGTTTCCCGTTCGTAAGGTTTCCTGGACGAAAATCGATAGAGCTCGTGTTGGCTTTGCGGAAGGGGTGGGGGGGGGGTTGGCCGGAAGCGGACGCGACGGCACTGAAAGGTCCAGGTGCTGCTGAGATGCGTGCGACTTTCGTCGACCAGGGTGCACGATGGCATGTGACGTTTAGCGCGTTCCGCTCCAAAATTATGCGTTTCGCCAATTCTTCCACTTAGTTGAGACTGTGACGTCTCCAGTTCTGTCAGTCTATATTAATACGTTCTGAGCGCGATCCTACTAATGCCTTCATTACATTCTTCTATTTTATGTGGCCTGAAACAATCTTGAAGATTTTCGGCGAATGATATCAGATCAGAAACGCTAACAGCAAAACTACATACAACCGAGCATTCATACGTCTACCAGTCAAAAGTGAGGTGCACACCGCGAGTTGGCGCGGGCACGCTCGATACTCTAGGTACCTCGACACCGGTACCTCGATAACGAGTTTCAAAGCTTCCAGCGCTTCCTGTCCGGGCAGGCAAGCAGGAGTAAATGAACCAGTGTCACAACAGAGGACTGGCATATTGGCGTTTCACAAAGCTTTGCCTGTTACTATTCGCCTAGAAACGACGTACCACATCTGCAGAGCTGCGAGTGGTCTGTGTCCCCTTCCTGGACAGCATTCCTCATGGTGAGCACTGGGGCAGCGAACAGACCAGTCAATTATTAGGAAAAGGTAAAAACACCCATTGCATGAATTTCCCGTCTGCTTGCCTGTTGTACGTCTTCTGTCTGTCGATGTGCCTTGTGTCGGTCGCCTGTCTGCTGCCTGTCCGTATTTCTGATTGTGTCTGTTGTCTGTCGGTCTTCTGCTGTCTGCCTTAGTTTTTTTCTGTCTGTCTGCTGTATGTATTCGCAACTTTCAGCAACTATAGGGGGCGCCACAAGAAATCCAATATGGCTGTCGATGCGGTGATCACCCGTACACACGGAGCGATCACCGCGTGTGTTGTCACTGGTTGCTGCCGCTTGCCGGCTAGGATAATTTTCCACCGCATTGAACTTCCCATGCATGGAGTGGCTCACGCTTGAGAGCATAAACTGCGAGACACACGCCACGATTTTGCATCCGATTTGACATCCTACGCGCTTGTGTAGCCGCCGGAATGGTGATGTTTCGCCGTACGGGGTCGCCGGATCGGGCGTCCGGCGTGCGTTAAACTCGGCAGATTTTTCTCATCCGCCCGGTCCGGCGTTCGCACGGCCGTATAGCCATAGTGGCAGCAGCACGGGAGACAGGCAACGTCGTGCCGCTGCTCGGTTTCTTACCGCTCCCATCATCATGTCCGAGGATGCCGAAGTATTTGCCGGTATCGCCGCTATCGGTGGCATGAAAAAGATGTGCTGCAATTATTTTATCATGCAAACTAATTCCTAATTCAATAATGCGGTACTTCCAGTGTGGCACTAATAAAAAAAAAGCTCCGGCGTCCACACCACTCGCGAGATCGGGAACCACGATGCGAAGGCACCTGCGATGCATTCGCAGATAAGCAGTGACACTGCAGGCCGTCTTACTTAACTGGCTTGCTTCGCTTCCACCTTTGCTCTTAATATTGAGGGTGTCGAGAAAACGGATTGCGTATGTCGACGCCTGACATAAGAGTACAATATCAATCGTGTTAGCAAAATTTGCTCACTCTACGGCGTGCTCGCGCTCGATCGCGGACGGCAGCGGTGTCTGCCTAGCCACCGCTCGCCGGTGTCAGTTGCGGCAGGCTGTTTTGATGTGGCTTTCGCTCGCGAAGGCATAGTTTTATTGACCGCCGTCTTCTAAATTAAGCAAAAAAAAAAAAGGAGCACTCGCCTGCTGTCTCCCAGGACCGCGGTAGCGCAGTACGTAAGGTGTTGCGATGCATGTTCACGCGGGTTCGATTCCCGGCACAGCGGCCGCATTTCGATGGAGGAAAAATGCAAAAGATGACCTGCGTGCTTAGATTTAGGAGCACATTAAAAAACCCCAGGTGGTCGAAATTCATCCGGAGCTCCTCACTACAGCGCGTCCCATAATCGTATCGTGGTATTGGCACGTAATATCCGAGGAATTCAGTTGTGTCCCAAAATTAAGCCGATTTGAAAAGCACGATGGAAACCATCATTTTCTCGTATGACAAGCTTCCCGATGCGCACGTGGATATCCCATTGTCTTTTCTGCCGCCGGTCCAAGGGAAAACCAGCCACGTTTACGGCGCCTTTCACAGTATACGGTTTGAGCATTTTGGCACGCAGTACACGCGATTTCTCTTGTACACGCGATTACTGAACCGCAAAGCATCCACAATGTTGCACCAACAAAATCCATCGTAATTCACTGGCCACACGCACAACAAGTCGCAGGACACACCGACGACGAAGCACAGCCCGCACGTTGTCGCCAGGCAAGTTTTCGTTCTATCACCGGAACGCGGCTTTCACCAGCTGCCGCGTGGCGGCGCCACCGTAGCTGAAAGTTGCGAATACTTTGTTTTTCTGTCTTTCTGTGCCTGTTTCCTGTCTGTTTTCTGTGTGTCTCTTATCTGCCTCCCTGCTGTATGTCATTTGTCTGCCTTTCTGAGTGTCACTGAAGGAATAAAGCCCGACGAGACGAACACAAGTGACACGTATAAGCGCTTACTGACAACTGATTCTTTATTGGAAGGAACACGCAAATAAATATATAGGCTCAAATTTGGCAGAACAAATCATATGTAGTTGACATTCGCACGGTGAACAGGGCCATAAAATCGATAAAAGATTCTACATGATGACTTAACTCGAACAATGATGGCACTGTGATCTATGACACGTAGTGCATAGGGCCAGAGTAATATGAAGACGATAGCATCCTGTGTGACAGCTCTGCGGTATTACGCAGAAAGGACCAAGCTTTTATGCATTTTTTTTTATAATCTGAAAGATCAAATGAGAACGGTTAAGCTGGGGTTATGTAATAGATACAGTATATTCACGTGAGCTTTCCCTTATTTAGTTGGAATTTTTCGGTTAATCTGAAGGAGATTGTGACGAAGCCGTTTGACCGCGTTACTGTATATATTTGAGCCCCGCTCTGTTCAATAATCAGTTGTTAGTAAAGCCGCTTCCTGTGTTCTTCACAGGTTCCGGT
>NW_023614608.1:0-24409 GCF_013339695.2 Rhipicephalus sanguineus
GAAGGCTGCACTTTCCCCCCTCAGATGAGGCATCCCAGCAGTGGGGTTTGACGGTTCCTTGAGGACAACTGCGTGGAATGCGGCGAGGACACGCTGTTGAGGGCCATGTCTCGGCAGTAGCGCTTTGCTCGGAAAACGTCCACTGTGTCCATCGAGCAGTGCTGTGGGGCTTAGTGCTGCACTGAAGCTTGCTGCTGGAGCTTTGCTGTAACACCTTACTCCCCCCAGCCTTGTCTCAACTATCCACGAGCAGAGACCCTTTACTTTTCGGATGATGCCGGGAATCCACTGGGGACCTGCTCTCAAATTGCGAGTGAACACTGTTTGGCCTGGTTGGAAATGTTTTTCCAGATGACCGGATGCATTTTTGTTGCTCTGTGGGAGTTTCAGAGCGGCTGGAAGCAGACTTTGCAGGTTCTAGCAGAGTTTCTTTCCCAACATTGATCTGTGATGGTGTTTTGCCTGTTGTTGACAACACAGTAGTGTGCTGCTCAAATAAAGTCTGTCCAGCTGAAAGACTCCTGTTGGCGTAAAAGAGCTTGTTCAACTCATAACCACGTGCTCTGTTTGCCCATTTGTCGCAGGGGTGGTATGGTGCACTTGTTTCAAACTGAACTCCATTCCATCGATAGAACTATTGTGCTTCAGTGAAGACAAACGCAGTACCATTGTCAGTAACCACCTTCTTGGTATCCTCTAAAGGTGGCGAGAAGTGTCCGAAGTTTTTTACAATGGCAGCAGAGGTGGCGCTTGTCAAACACTTACGTTGAGCCATTTGGTGAAGGCCTCAACAATTACCAAAAACAGCAGCCCTCTACCGGTCCGCAAAGTCCAAAGCAATGTTTCCCAGGGCGATTCCAGGGCGCAATGGCTTTTTCGATCTTCTCTCGATTCCTGGCATGCCATGAATGATGCTGATATCTCTCTATTTCTGATGTCTGGCTACCATGCATAGGTTCAAGCAACAGATTCACTGCAACAATGCCATGATGCCCTGCACAGATTAACTTGTTGTCGTCTGTTTAAAAAAGCATCCTTACCAATCGCCTAACTGTCAGTCCCACTTCTCTATGCAAGTGAGAATAGTGTTTTTTTTTTCCTCTTTCTTTCTCTTTTTTCTTTTTTTTGTTTGTGCTGTTTAGGAAGCGACATCGATAGGAGCTTCTCTCCCTTGATCGTCCATCTGACCAAGAACACCGCAAGGAGGCTGTCGCGTGATTGCGGTAGCGGCTTCGAAGCATCGTAGTGCGCGCGAACGGTCTTGCGAAGAAGAAAGAGTTTTGAGCTTCTGAGCGCCACCGAGTGATGCGGTTCCCATTTCCAAGGAGTGTCCTTTGCTAGCAATAAATAAAGGTCTTTAGCCACTGTAGCTCGGTTTTCCAGAAACCTGTCGTAGGATGAAATCATTTCGAGGAAGGACTGAAGCGTTGCCTTTGACAAAGGCTCAGGGAGCTCTTGTTATGTTTTTCAGCTTCTTGACCATTGGTTTAACGCCATCAGCGTCAATACCGTGACCAAAGCAACGACTTGGGACGCTCCGAACTCGCATTTGTCCCTCCAGGCTCACAACCCATCGCTTCTAGCTTTGAGAGCATCATGTCGAGGCGTTTGTTGTGCTCCTCTCTTAGTAGCACTAGTGATTAGAATGTCATCCAGGTATGCGCATACACCTCTCATGTCAGCTTAGGTCCTTGCACCTTTGAAAGATAACGGGGGATGCCGAAATTTCATATATAGCAGCCGTTTGACTCAACAAAAGCCCTTTATGGTATTGACTGTCACTATTTCAGCTGTATTGCCCGTTACCTAAGTTGCTGACAGGCCTGAGAAAGGTCTATTTTGTGAACACCTTGCCATTTTGGAGGTTGGTGAGGATCTTGGCCACTGTAGGCAACAGATAAGACGCTCCGCTACGACTGCATTGACTGTGCTGCAGTAATCAGCCGCAGAGTCCGATTCCAGTATCTTGTTTTCGGACGATAGCAACGGGAGTAGCTCATACTGTGTTGGCTCGATGACCTTCTGCCGAGTTAGATGCTCAAGCTCTTCTCCTACAGCTTCTCTAAGAGCAAAGGGCTGTGCTCGTAGGAACCTCGGTGTCACCGATTCATGCATTTCGAGCTTAATGAGTGGTCCCTTGTAGCTATCCATATTGTTGTCAAAAAGTGCAATATGCCTGTCAAGTATAGCAGATACAGTCTCGTCATATCGCATCTGGTCAGTACCACGTACAGAGATGCCAAGGGCCAAGGACCTGAAACCAATTTCATCTGAGGGGAATACAGCCTGGAGCCTTCATAACAAGCAGTGGCGATGTGTGCTGCATTTCCTTGAAGGTCACAGTGACAATCACGGTGCCTACCGACTATACGCCTTCTCCTGACCAGGTGCACAATTGGATACACTGGCATGAGCACAGACGAATCGTCAGGCCGTCTCTTCGCTATAAGCGAGTAGGCAGCTCCTGTGTCCTCTTCGAATGGCAGGCTCTTTTGCCTTGGATTTCAGTGCCACCACAGGTTCCTGGCTGTCTTGAGGTGTCGCCACAATATTCAGATCGTGCAAGTGAGTTTGTCAGAGTGTTCTTGACACGTCGAAAACTTCAGGCTGAACAACAGCATGCAGCCTGCGGTATGAACCAGGCGTCTTCACCACAATGGGAGACGTGCCTTGTCCTCTCCGCTTCTTCTTAAAAATGCTTTATCGATGTGGTGTACCTGTTTGCAGTAATGACGCCTCATTGTACACTACGGGCAGCTGCTAGGCTGCATTCACCACCGCAGCGGAAGCAGAGCCGTGGTGGTTGCTTGTTGTGAGGACTGTCATTTGTCACTCCTGGAGCCGTTTGGTTAATTTCAGATGCCTTATCTCTGATGCACTGTTGGTGGAGGCAATGACGGCAGCATATGGCAAAGTACCAATTGGTTCATTAAAAAAAAAACAATTCTGCAACAGTAAGCTAAAAAAAAGTAATCTATCACTGACAAGATTACAAAATAATATACTGAATCAGAGGTTGGGTCCGAGCTACTTATTACATTGACATTTTGTTACAAAAAAATAATTGACGAAGTAATTCGTACAAGTGATTTGTTACAAACAAGTCTGATGAATATCAGTGAGTATCTATCCCTTAATTGTAGTGTTAGTGCTAAAAACCAGCGACTGTTCTTTTAACTCGACATGTACATAAACTGCTGTGACCTATTTTTTTATGTGTAGCTTAAATAAATAGGAGGTCCCATTGCAGTCTTTCGCTTCGGGACCTCCTTCTGCGTGTCAACATCCAGTAATCTTTTCAATCATCACACTAAAACTGATTCTGACATCTTCAGTCTGCGCAACTATGCCACATAGGGGTGGCCAGAGCGACAGTTGAAGATGCTTCAAACACCCATGAAACATTTACAGTTTGTATGTATGTACACACATGCACATGCAAACATACACATGGGAGTCTTGCCAAAACAAAATCCTGGCTGCACACCAGCTATGCCAATAAAGAACATACTGTGCTCACCTGTCTCGATGAGAAGTCGGTCTCTGGGAATAGTGGCTGCTACCGCCAAATTCTCGGCTGTCTTGAGTGAGCTGTCAACAAAGAAAGAGCTGTCATTCATTCATAACACTAGTGGCTTTCACGTGATGTGAATGTACAAATACACGACTATACTAAAACAGGAAACTTAAGGGGCCCCAAACACCTCCGATAACTTTTTTTAACATTTTAAGCAAATACACACATCAATTTCAGAATGCCATCAGGATCAACGATGCCAAACACAGCAGCACTATGAGATGCGGGCGTGCCACAAATTCCAAAAAACAATCCCTTGTCCTCTCCAGACCTTTCGGTGTTCTCAGCGTTGGCCGTGACATCACCATTTGCGTCCGGTCATGTCATCCACAAACAGAACCTGTTTGTTTGCTCACAGGCACACATGCTTTTGCCGCTCTCCTTCCTCGCACGGTGAGAAGGAGCACTTGGCCAGGAGGAGACACAAGCCGAGCGTAGCGAAGGAAAGAGTGAAGCGAGCGTGGGCCACTTTTGGATCATCAAACGCACGTAACTCCGCTATTATGGCACAGTTCTGAGAAATTTTCTTCGCTACTTGTTCGGTGTAGACTTGCGCACAACTAACTCTCAACCTCTGGGTGTTTTAGCAGCCCTTCAACACAGTGGTCAACCAAGGAATACTGCCGGCTGCCAAGTGTATTCAAGTAAACTACTTTTCTCGGCATAGTACTTACCACATGGACCCACGTTTATTTACTGGCGGAGTCCGCAAATCCTGCTCTTACTTTGAGTGAAACCACTATGAAAGCTGTGGCTCTCATCATCTCCTTCCCAATGTGGCCAGGGAGCAAGACCTGTGCCTTCATGCGAGATGTGCTTATCACTACAGCGAGCTTGTCTCAATCATTTTTCCCTACAAAGCTGGCCAGATCTTCCATGCATCGTGATGTATCCGGTGAGTTTTGCTGCCACCGTGTGGGTAATAAGACTGCTCACCAGCCATTGATGCCAATGAAGAGGCCCAAGTCCAGGAACGCAGCTGCTTCTTCCTTGCTGCCATCAAAGGAGTGCACCTGCAGCAGAAGGTTCGTTTAGGAACGCTGCTTACAAAAGTCTCAGTAATGCCATCGGTTATTTATTTATTTATTTAAACTACTCTCAATGCCGAAGGGTGTTACAGAGAGAAATGGTTAATACATGTACTCACTACTCAGTAGTACTCACGGAATGAAATAGGACAATTTCGGGCTAAGCAACGCACATACTTTCATTTCTACCATCTTCAGTTCGGGTCATATAGGCTTAACTTCGACTCGAACGCGTGGATCAGAGCCAAGGCTATCTTTAAGACCAGATTAGTCGTGACACGACGTAGTTATTTCGAGCGGATTGCACATACCGTTGTCATACTCAAAAAATTGATGTCTCGTTTCAATCCGTGAGTGCTGTACCATTATACCAATGCTATGCAAGGAGCTTGATAAAAATGAATGGTACTGGGTTGCGGTGACAGAGATGGGAGAGTGGTACATTCAGATGCCATTTTTGGCAGGGAACGAATTGCAGAAAGGTTGATCCGGCAACTAGGCACTTGGACCTTGAAGTTGGCAGGTCATCCCACGTTGATGTGTAAGTGGTGGTGTGAGAAGGTCAACTTTCTGGTTCCAGGTTCTTAAAATAAATTTTCGGAAGAGGAGACAAACAGGTGAGCTTCCTTCTTGACGAATTCAGGAAGATCAAGGTTAGTTTCGGATGGGCGGATATGCTTGCACTGCTGGGGTAGTAGTTTGTGCACAAGCGAACGCAACTGCGGCTTACCGGTTTCGCCATTGACTTCACGATATGGATAGCTAGATGAGCTTCTAGATGGGCCTCCCAAACTTGATGAAGTCGTACTCAAATTTTCCACCTTACGAGGGTCTTACATAGAACAACCTTGAGGTCAGAGGGCATGAGGAAAAATTTAGAAGTAAAAAACCAAGTGTTTGACTTGCAGAATTATTCACATGCTCAATGTGAGTCTGCCATGAGAGATTGTTAGTAATGCGAACACCTAAATATTTAATAGCATGTGACGGAAGAAAGCTCAGAGTTGTAAAATTATATAAAAATGGGGAAATAAAACTGCGATGAGAAAATGCGATCATTTTATATTTGTTTACATTTAGTTTCATTAGCCATGGTTTACACACGAAGAATAGTGTTAAGGTCAGATTGAAGGAAGAAGTAATCACTGGGTTTGTTATTCCACGATAAACACCACAGTGATTAGCATGAAATTGGATATTAGATGTTAAATTGCTTGGTAGACTGTTAATGTAGATAAGAAAAAGCAAAGGCCCATGTACTGAGCGTTGCAGTACACGGATATTATTAGTGAGAACAATAAGGAGAACCAGTGGGCCTGATTTCTAAGTGCGTAATACGCCGACCAGACGCGTAGCCAGAAATTTTTTTTGGGGGGGGGGGGGGGGGGGATAAACCATCCTTTTTGTATGTTAGTGCGTGCGTTTGTATGCGTGCGTGCATATATCCACATGCCAAATCGAAAAACTTCTGGGGGGGTTTCAACCCCCCCTGGCTACGCCCCTGATGCCGACTCAGCGAGAAAACTGTCCATTCCTCTGTCACGGACACGATCATCACCATACAGAAATAAAATATAAAACAAAATAAATTTTCTTGGTGGTGCTTAGCCTCAAATCCAGGCCTTCAAAGGCGAGTGCCTTCACTACTGGGCTACACACCCCTGCTTGAAAAATGCAAATGCACCTGATGAACAATATGAATGGGCTGTAGCCACTGTACCAAACAAATGTAAACGGAGGACATTCTCTATGTAGGCTCTGTTGAATGTCACGATAGATAGTGGAACTAAAGTCCTCTCTAGGAAAACATGTAAAGCTGCCATGGAGGATAGTAGTGCACATCAAGAAAATTTAAGCTTTGCAAAATTTGGTGCCAAACACAAGTTTCAGTGGCTGTGAGATGCGCCTTCGATGAGGCAATTCTCAATGCTGGCAAATGCCAGGAAGAAAATGAAAGATGCCATGCTGATGCCTCCCGAATCCTAGAGATAGCTGCAAGCTACAATAAAACTCAGCACTTAACGCATCACCCAGAAGAGATTCTGTGAGGAGTGTTTAAACTGTAAGAGCACCCCACCTTGATCTATGTGGCCTCAGCATGACTGCCACGTGAAGAGTTAAGAAGATCTAGCCACTACAAGGAGTCGAAGTGAGCACCTGCCCTTAACACCCTGTCAAATGCTGACTAGGAGTATGAAATATGTGCAGCAGTAAGAGCAAAGGTGCAACAACATTATTTGACATGCATGTGCAGCTTGCACATCAACTACTTTCCGAAGGCCTCGCATGATGCGTATAGGTGTAAAAGTGACAAAGTCAAAAGAGTGCATCGTCGCACATTGCTCTATAGACCATTTTCCACAGCGGCGAACGAGCACGGCCATGTTTGATCACGTGATGCTAACTGGCCTTCCCCCAGCCCCAATGCACTAGGCCAGCAAAGCGGCCATGGCCGTATCTCACAACCTGAGCAGCGTGTAAGCAAGTCACATGCTTCAGCAGCAAAACACAGTTCTACATGCAATCGCCTAAAAGTTAATACCGTTGAGACATTTGCGTTTCTTTGGTATGTACTACGCCACAGCGGTATGTGTTGTGTTTATTCTACTTCACATTATGGCGTATGCCTTTAATTGTTGTATTAACAAATGTCAGTAGCTGGGGTTACAAGGCAACATGGCAGCACCCATGCAGACGCAACTTCGATCCGAACTCACGCTTGCTACTCACCCACAGTCCTGACAGCAATAATAAATGGCGAAATCGGCAATCGCTCTGCGTCATCTCCCGCTGAAGACAAAGCATCAGGTATGTTCTGTCTTTATTACTGAGATCAGCTGTGTTTATTTAGCCATGCCTGCTAAGCCTTGTCTCCGAGAATTTGAGAATGAATCTTGGAAACACTGCAAATACTAACAAATACATTGCTTTCGAAGCTTCAGGACGCAAATATAAAAAAAACAAAAGCGTAGGTTTCAAACTTATGG
The DNA here is from genome assembly GCF_013339695.2 of Rhipicephalus sanguineus. Taxonomy (NCBI): domain Eukaryota; kingdom Metazoa; phylum Arthropoda; class Arachnida; order Ixodida; family Ixodidae; genus Rhipicephalus; species Rhipicephalus sanguineus. Next base: position 7,593 of record NW_023614608.1, read on the forward strand.
GTCACACAGCGCACGACGATGTCGTGATAAATTTGAGGTGGAAGGAAACCACGTCCATAGGTGCCACCATGTTGACTATTTTCCAGAGCTCCCATCTGCTCACTTTTACTTGCCCAACGAATGTGCGCAGATGCTATAAGGACGCTGAGCAGATGACGCGGAGTGGATGGAGACATACTGAGCAGCACTGCCAAAGGCCACGGCAGGGGAACGACAATGATGATGAGTTGGGGCCGCACCCGTTAGATCAGGTGACATTTATTGCATGAAACGGTATCACGGTGCTAGTCCCGCGTCTACCCTAGGTGGGAGGTCTCCTCATTCCAGGAACTCTCTGGCCTTCGTTGCCTCCTTGGCCCTGACGACGAGACGTCGTTGTTGGTCCAGGTCCTCTGAGGCGAGCTTGGCCTCCCACGTTTCGAAAAGGTCCTCGTTTTCTTGACCGGAGTTACGGGCATTCAGCGAAGGCGTTGTGTCCGTCTGTATATTGCACAGGCACGCGAGGATCACGTGGGCCAAGGTGTCAGGTATGCCGCAAATTGGGCAGAGATAGTCGTGTAACGTTGGGTACAGTCTGTGCATTAGTATACCGTGGGTGTAAGTGTTGCTCTGAAGTCTTCTCAACATGGTGCTGTCCTCTTTGTTGAGCTTTGAATGTGGTGGCGGGTACTCTCTGCGTTCTAGCCTTTGATGTTGCATTATTGCAGAGTATGTGATGCGTATGGACTCAGCCTCCGCGGACGCAGTCCCGGCGTCTGCAGAGTGGGAGGGGATAGCCCGGAGGGCGTGATTGCGGGCTGAGGCGTGTGCCACCTCGTTATCCTCCAGCCCCTTGTGCCCAAGAACCCACGTCACACAGGTGTACGGCATCGGAGTGCTTCAGCGCTTCAATATCTTGAGTGCTTGTGCAGACACACGACCTTTGGTGCATGGCTGCTTGAATCTGTGAAGACGACAGCTGCATCCAAGCACGTGGTGGTTGCTAGTGCGATTGCCGCCTCTTAAGCAGTTTCTGGGTTTCGGGCGTGAACTGTGGCAGATGTGAGCTCTACGCCCCGAGAATCTACGATGCTCAAAGCGTAGGCATTTCTATCGCGATATTTGGCTGCATCTGTATATTTGGCGTCTGGATCATGGCCGTGATTTCGCCGTAGAACATTCACTCGGGCCTGTCTTTTTTGCTTGTGATGTGTGAGGTGCATGCTGCATGGGATTCATGCAATGCAGAAAGATTCACGGATGTTTGGCGGAATTCGTTCTTTCTTTTTTCTACGGTGAAACTTCTTTTTGTAGCCAGAGAAGAAAAAAAAGAAAGAAAAAAAGGAAAGAATAGGAAAAAGACAGAACGGGGTGGAGACTGTGGTCGTCTCACTAATGTACACCACATTTGTAGACAGGCCTTCGCAACCAATACTGCATTGTTGCGTCAGTCCTCAGCCGACTCAAACCCCAGTGCCAGTAGAAGCGTGGTGTCAGTTGTGTGCACTTGAGAACGATGTGTTCTGTCGTCTCCTCCTCGCTCCCACAGACATTGCAAAGTGCCACTTGCACGTCTGGATTGGCATCAAAGTGTCGCCGGTAGCGCAGTGTGCGAAGCGCTCCTGCCTGAGCCTCAAATAGCAGCGGACTGCCGACACTGTTATCGCAGAGTGGCTCCGCGGAGATTTCACCCTTGTGTGCACAGTACAGTGCCATCGTGGTATTTCTCTGCACATTCGCACTCCACTGGGCGTTCTCCATTTGGCGTACTACGGCCACGGTGTGGTGGGCAATCATAGTTGGACCGACCCAACAAAACTCTTCATCGTGAATGCATTTGGAAAAAGGGAATCAAATTGACAACGAAAGCAAGACGCAGGGTAAATGCGCAGAAGACGAGGACGAGGCTTGACATTAAACTTTCATTCCGGGACCAACGTGTATACTGGACATTCAAGCTGCGTGATTCAAGCTCCCATATGGCTCAGCACACTCGAAGCTGGTAAAACGGGGGATCGCGAAGTTATGCCTGTTCCAATTCTTTTCATAGGTCTTGCCCCAAACTCATGAGCGATATTTTCAACGAGCAGGTACCGTGCCTCAGGGAGGCGGGTCATCCCACGCATGTACTCGTTAGAACTTTCGTGACTGCACCTATTCCCATTGTTAGTACGCTAACGATGACTTCAAGTTCAAATTTTGGCGCTTTCTGCGCGCTTCTGGACAGCTAACGCCATTTAAAGGGCGAAAGAGGCAGTGTTTTATCAGTTTCGCTTTTGAGTTTTTTTTTCCACCCCGAGCAGACTTTTAAAGCTCCTTTGTAGTCGGGGAGATGAGTGCTCGTGGTTTCGGTTGTGGTGTTGATGTCGCTCGCAGGTGCTCCACGAAAACGGCAAATTCTGATGGATTCCAATGAGTCTGAGCATCAATCTCTGGGTGACAGTAGCAGCACAGACACGGAAGACAACTTCGATTCGTCAGACTTCAGTACGGACGGCAATAGTGCGTCAAACCGCCTTGGAACATCAGCAGGTATCCGCCAGTAAGTTTCGCTCTCTCCTTGGGCCGGTTTATCGCTGCTGCGCGTTGATGTAAACGTATCCGTTGCATACTAAAGGTCACAGCTCTTGTCTGCAAGGTTTCAACTTCGTTCGGGCGGGAGAATTTGGCGCCGGCTGCAGAAAAGCGGAGTGATCTCCGCGAAGATGGCGCGGAGTGGACCTTGACCTAGCGCTCCAGAGTGCCACGCGGAGGCTTCTTTGTGCTGTTCTTCAGCGAAGAAGTCGTCAGAGAGACATGCAACCACACCAAATAAGTATGCGTGGATGCATATTTTCGAAAAGCCAATGCACAGTGAGCCAACCTTTGTTTCACTGTGTCGAGAAACTACTTTGTGCGGTGGCATGATAAGCACTAGTGCTTATATTTCTGTATGTATGTAAATAACTTTTGTACTTACAGAGCTTATATTTGCAGTATTATTCTATAAGGGCTTTGTGTTCGAAATGTATATTTCAATCTTTTTTTACGTTAACCCTGTGCAGAGCAGCACTGACGTTCTTATGAATTTTTTTGTTGCATTTTTCTTTGTTTTGATAATTTTTTGATAATATTCTAAATTAATCTGTTGTTTAAAATGAAAACTGTTGGAAAGACCAATTCTTCTTCTATTATTTTATACCATTAACAGTGATGCTACTGAGGACTTCTGATTTGGAGCAATTTGTGGAGCAGCAAAATTTCCGTTTTGGAGCACTTTGGAGCAGCAAAATTTTCATCTTGGAGCACTTTGGAGCAGATAATTTCGCATCTGGGAGCACTTTGGAGCAGCGAATTTTATATCCTGGAGTGCAATACAGAAGCATATTGCATTAACATTCAAGCACCTGAGTATTATTATGGGGCTCTTATGAAGGCTAGAAATATTTTGATTCATTGCAAATCTCATGGAAAAAATCATCTCAGGAGCATAGGCGTGCGCACAGGGGGGCAGGGGGGGGGCGCACCCCCCCCCACCTAATCACCTAAGAGGGGGGGGGGCGCAAAATCTGCCCCGTACATTGACCCATGCGATAGCAATTATATGGACACTCTCGGCGGATTTTTGCCGTCGCCGTTGCCGTAATTTTCCGTATAAAGTCCAAATTAATAACATCACCACGCGCATTCTAGCTGCGGGTAAAAGCTCGCGAGCGCTGGCGACGAACGCGGCTGAAGCGGAGATTAAACTAACCGACCGTCTGTCTCCGCTGCATGGACAGCGCATGAGATAACATCTTCCCCCGTGCGGGCCTGCCGTCGATTGCTCATCAAACAGAGATTGCTCATCAAACGCCAGGGGAGCGGTAGGGGGGGGGGGGGGGCGCACCGTTCGAAGGGCGCAGTCGCTTGCGCGCGCGCTATCTCGAGGCATCAGGAGACGGCTCGTAAACTTAATGTGCTCTCAACGCTTACTTCGCGTTTAGAAAACTCAGAGCAAGAAAACGTTTCGGTTCCTGGAGGGGCCAATTCCCTTAAACCAGCGTTTTGTTGAGTTACGCGAGATCGGATCCAAAAGAGTTAGCTGCTAGTCTTACTTCGTTTCACAATACAATTTTTTGGTATCGCATTCATTTCTTTGCTCTTAAGCCAAACTTAGTTTTTTTTAACCGTTGGCTATTTGACCCCCGAAAGCGAGGGACGGACGTGTAACATGGCGTAGCCTCTTCACTGTGGGCCGTCAGCGACGGGCCCGCTACTGACAGCTGCGCATTAGCGGCTGCTCCGACCAGGAGATATGATTTTACTAATGAGATGACATTTTTAAAAAAAGCAAGCAAAAAATTCGAATTGGAACCCTACCACGTGAGCTCGAAAGGGCAGGGCCTTTTAGGGGGTATTTACCGCAGAGTGATTACAAACTCGGACGTGCTGGCGGAAGGAATTACGAAAAAGCTGTTCTGGATGAAGATCCATGGATAAAGTATATCTGAGGAAAAGTGTCAACGCGTTTCCACCCTTCGCGTGCTCTTCCATAAACGCGAAGCAAGGAAAATTCGATATTGACCCATATATCTACTGCGAGCGATCCCAGATTTCATTCCGCGATGTCCGGAAACTGAAGTGACAGACATTTTAGCGGCACTCAGGTAGTTATTACTGAACATTGCTTTCCTTACGTGCCATGCGGCGCTTGAAACGAGCTATCAGCAGCGTTTCTGGAACAGACGACGTCCGCCGATGAATCGCCGTCGCACTTTCTCGCTACCGATAGGCCTATAGACGTCACAAGCCTCTGCGGGGAGCGCGTTTTGCTGTCGAGCCGACTTGCAGAACAGAAGCTGCGTCGGCACCGTGCATGGCATCGTGGCTTACTCGGAACGGACGCGCGAGCGCTATTTATTCAGCGGAGTAATTCTTGGTCCATGATTGCGACTTTATTGGCAGCCCCAAGATCGAGCTGCACATGTTCTGACGCGCCGGCGGTGCGATTGCCGGTGATAGACGCCCCCAAACCCGAGACTTTGGCGCAATTTGGCGCAAATTTCGTCGATATTATCAGGATGGCGCAGTAAATACAATTTGGCGCACTTTGGCGCAGTTGGCGCAGGAGTGGAATCACTGCATTAATAGCATCAATCAGTTTCTGTGGCCGAAAAAAGATATTTCCTGGACTACCCAAAAAAAGCTATTTCTCCGCGGTCACGAAAGTGTTGCTGAAGGCCTCCTTAATCACATGTTACCACAAACAACTACTTCGCCACTCACGAATAATAGAGTACCAGTTATTCCGTACATTCACGGTTTTTCGCATCATCTCAAATGCATCGGTGAACAAGCTAGGGTTAAAGTTGTTTTTTCTGCACCCAACAGACTGCGATCTTTGTGCAGATTGACAAGCGCATGTGCCCCCAAGAAGAATGAATGCAATGAGAAGCATCAAACCATTTTCGTTGAATGGGCAAGAGGTACAGTTTACAATATGCCTTTGACTTGTGGTAACAATTACATAGGTCAAAGTGGACGATGCCTTAATGATAGGCTCCGGGATCATCATTACAACGGGTCTGAAATGAGAGGGGGGTATTTAGATGCACACTGTAGATCTTGTACCGCAATGACCGCATGTGACCCAATTTACAATGCATGTTCAATTGTGAGCAGAGTGGAAATCAGTTAACCCGCAAAATTACTGAAGTGGAATTGACTGATAGATTAGGCGACGCCTGTGCGTCAAAACCATCAATTGCTCTTTCTAAGAAAGAGCTACCGTATTTACTCGAATCTAAGGCGATGTTTTTTTTGAAAAACGATTTGCGAAAGTGGGGGGGGGGGTTGGCTTAGATTCGGGTGCCATGATTAAGTTTTTTTTTTTTTTTTCTGGCCTTGTGAATTTCGGGGGTCGGCCTACAATCGAGGGCAGCCTATATTAGAGTAAATACGGTATCTTTCTTGCGTCATGATGCGAATTTTGTGCAGGCGGCACAAACGTGATCGTTTTTCGCCACATATGTGGTTGCTTGTTTCCAAATCAAATATTGTCGTAAGTCAGCACTCATGTGTGTCAAGCCTCTTCTGCGTCTTCTGCGCATTTGCCCTGTGTCATGCTAGACCAACATGGCCAGACCTCTGTGACCTCTGTGAAAGCAAGCATGTGGATGGCATGTGCAACACCTGAATGGCAATGTGCGGTTGCCACTTGTGACGTGGCATGCGCACCCAGTGACTTGAACGTGCTGCAGATCATTCATAATTTTGGATTCCATTCGACACTGTTATTGCGTAATGCAGCTCCATGCGGACACGTCTGCATAACCGAGGAGGTCCGAACAGTCAGTTGGAGACTTTCTGTGATAGCGTTTCCTTTTCTTGCTTTTGTTTTCCCACATCATTTTATAACATTTTACCATTTGAAAACTTGAAGGGAAGCAACCGCCCTGATCACATGTATTGATTCCCAGACACATATGACTGCCTGCTCAAAATGTTTTGCATTCATGCAATGTTTGAAAAAGGTTGCTTTGGTTATAGTGTGCTACCACTTAAAGTGCAGATATTGCCGACTCTGGCACCTTACATTATAAGCAGTCTAAACTATATATCAAACTATTGCTGAACCTGAACACGGATATAACGGAACACGGAACACGGAACACGAATGATGAACACGGATATAACATATTAGTATTGGTTACAACAAAGTAAGCGCGAAAATCTTGCCATTACAACAATGTTGCATATATACGTTTATAAAGAATTTTCAGATATAACGAAACTATTTTTTTTTTGTCAGAGGGACTGCAGGTATGATTGTGCATAACAATACCATTGGTTGGTCAGTTTTGTGCATTCGATAAAAGCGATGTGAAGTACGAGACACCTTCTCTGGGTTTGTTACATGCCGGTTCAGCAGCGCAGTTATCCCACTCGTGTGAGATAACAGAGGTTCCCACTGACCACAGCACCGGTGAAGAGTCCCCGGTTGCGAGTGAGCACGTCAAGCAGGTCGGGTGCGGCCTTGCGGCAGTGCAGGAACAGAGGCAGGTTCCCACAGGGACGCACCAACTGAAGCTGCAGCTCCAGGTAGCGCAGCTGCGTCTCCCGCTCACAGAACTGCAGCCGCTCATAGTCTGCGCACAACACAGTTGGGAAACCATGACCTTTTTTATGACACAACCTGCACGAATGTAAATGCCACCATAGGCGCGGACATGAAAGCCTGTGAACACATGCTCAGTCAGGACGTGTGCTAGCTGAACATAGCTTCACCTAAAGGTCGTAGCTATGCAAATTGTTCAAGTTCAGCATCAAGTCGGAGAAATACAACTGTCATGGTATGTATAAATTACAGAACAACAGGAAGTTGAGCTAGATGGTACGGATTCGTGATCTTTCCGATTCTGACTTCTTTCCCAAGATGAAGAAACCACTTCATTGTCGTAGTAGCAGTAGTAAGACTTTATTTCAGCTCAGCAATCTGATGACAGAGTGGATGTTATTTTCAAAGTGGAACAGTGGTCTTCAAGCAAATCAGAGAACACTTACAAAGAGGGCTTGAAACAGGTGAAGAAACGCTGGCAGAAATGCGTGACTCTGCATAGAGACTACATGGAGAAGAACTAACTTTGACCACTGCAAGTGAATATATTGTATGTTTTTTATTCCATGGTGATAATTAAAACTTTTGGATACCCCCTCGCATGTGCTTGTAATGTCGTGTTTAAGAACGCTTGTTTTTGAAAGTGATATTTTAGTTGAAAGTGAAGCATTGGCGTCATCTACTCTTCAATAGTGTTTTAGGAAAGCATTTACGCTGCACTCTAGTCTGATTTGCATATGCTAGTAATTTCCATGCAGACGTGTAGCGGGAATGGCAGCACGCATGCGCTAAACGATCGTGGCGGCAACAAGACATAGAACTCGTCTCTCGCTCTGTTATAAAGCCAACTGAATGGAGCATGACGGTGTGTCCACTTGGTTTTGCCGTTGCTTCGCAGCCAAGCTGACCGCGTCTCGACAAGACGTGCTTGTGAAAAATGTGGTGTTGCAAAAAGTCTCCCCTTCTGTCGATGGCAGTTTCCCCACCTTTTTCTTATCCTCCTAGATTAAGCGGGGACACGGAGATCGTTTGTAGCTTTTTAGTTTCTTAGTCTAGGTTGATGAAATTTGGCATATACACTACAAATCATCTTTAAAAGGCAATTCTGAATTTTCATAAAGATATCTGCACTAGTTTTCATTTTATCAAAATTCACAAGTTCCTTGCTTGTGGAAAGCCTGGCACAGTTATGAAACATGCTAGAAGGCTGGAACTACTTTGTATCCTTGCTCACATAGTGTTTGTACTTAAAGACACATTTAAACGTTTTTTTTTACGGCCCTAATAATTTTCTGCTGAATGTTACATGCAAATGCCTTTGTCTCAGCTAATCGTGCCATGCAGTAATTATGAAATAAGAAAAGAATGAAAGCCTAAACCAAAATTCTGAGAGTGTGTTTAAGTATAGCACAGTCTATGGATTACAATAAAACAAACAGCATAAAAATCGGTCTAGCCATAGTTCTGCTGTGCTTTCCACAAGAGAAGTGGCAGGCACAAGACACTCTCTTGAGAAAATGGACAAAGTTTTGGTTGGAGTTTACCCTATGCTAAAGTGTGCCAGGATAGTAATAGTAATTGGTGTCCTTGCCAGAAGGCAATCTTATGGCCTCTACTCCCTAATTTGGCACGATTTAGGTAGCTTATTAGCCTCTATCATTTACCGCACTCTTTTGTGCAACCTCCTAGAACGCAAGTGCATGAGGCTTCATTTAGACGTTTGGGCAAGTTGGACTGTATCGCTACTTTCGCGGCCACGGAACGCGTCGTTAGGTGGCCTAGACAGTGGTGTATTAGCTTGCGATCACCCCTGTCAATTACTAACGTCTAAAGATTCATTTTCTTGTACGATAAACCACACCCGCGCCACAGAGCCATTGCCTTCTCGGCAGTCTGAAGCTGACGGTGACTTCGCACTGAACTATATCGTAGACGCGTTTTCTCACATTATTGATATTTCTAAGTGAAACGAGAACGTTCTTCCGCTAGCAGGGACATTAGACGCCCGTTTTATAGAAACGGGACCAGGAACGCGCGCGCATGGAGCTCGAGTCTCAGCGGCGTGGCGCAAGAGCAAACGTCAGCAGATTGTCTCTGAAGGGAAACCGGTAAAGTGGCACTCGCGCGTTGTCTGATAAGTAGCAAGCATTTTGATGATAAAGCGCTATGGTTTACATCGCTGTCGCTTTATTATACCGTCCCGGCAAGGGATATGACACGACGTGCCGACAACCCAGTCAGTACGCCCCTATATAATCACTGGCTTATCCGATCCATGCGATACCGTCCCCCGTTTTCCTCCGTACAAAACTAAAGAGGCTTGCACTTTGCCTCCCATACACGCGTGACCTTTCGAACAGCGGCGATTCTTATGGCCGCAGAGTGATCAAGCAGCGAGCACTCCGCTCGTAAACACAGCGGCCGTTGCCGTGGCAACAACCAATAGAAAAGCGCCTCTCAACGGTGTCGCGCGCTCTGCCAAAAGAAGCGCGGTGTACATTGCAAGGTTCGTGAGAACGTCCTTCGATTTTTTTGTTGTTTGCGCTTTTTCTATGCAGTGATTATAAGCGAGAAGGACGGGAACAAAAAGGCGGATCTTTGAGCTTTCAAATGACGCCAAGATGGCAGTGCTCGGTGGCAGGAAAGACGAGATACGACGCCGTGAATTACACTGTTTTAGCGCGATTTCGGGCTTCATTTTTTACAACCTCACTAACAAAATAATTTTTTTCGGGCACTTAGAGTGCGTTTTCAGCGTAATCGTTTAGATACTGCGTAAATAAGAGACAACAGAAGCCAAAACAAGAGTTTTCCAAAAATTGATTTTTTTGGCTATTTTCGCTATTTGATCCCCGCGTCTCCCCTTAAGCTAAGAGATAAGCACGAGTGAATAGATGATCACTTTTCTAGCCACCGGCTATGTAACACATGGGCTCTATGCAGTGCTCGAGAGACTACGTCTGTGCGTAAGCAACACTCGGCTACTGCTGTCTTATGTTTCTGTCACTCAGTGGACAGCCCGAGCAGCCATCCTCACCGAGTCCCATCTCGCCCAGGGCAGCCACCCTGCCGGCACCCTGTCGCACCAGCCCCGACAGCTGCTCCAGGTAGCGGTCGGGCGGGCCGTGCGGGCCCTCGAATTCTCCACACCTGGTTGGATGGCAGCCCACCGTGCTCCACAGCAGGCCACCTGCATTGAGGCAAACGGCATCTTCCACAAATTGCACCATTGTGCACTGGGGCACCCAGGCACTACGATAACTGGACAAAACAGGGCACCCAGGTGTGATTTGTCAAAGTTGGCAAAAGAGCAACACAATACTCACCACTCAGAAGTGACAATGCACATGCGTCCATATCATTCATGCACTTCCTTACTCATAGTTATCCATCAGCCTGAATACGCCTACTACAGGACAAAGGCCTCTCCCAAAAGCCTTCCTTACTACACAAACTTAAAAACATTATCGTTTAGCCAGCATTCAGTGGCTTTCAGTTGTGGCAGACTTTCAAGTGTGTTCTACACTAACATGGGCGTCGGCAGGGGGGTGCAAAAGGGGCACTTGCCTTCTTCAAGCCACACCAGCACTCTCCCCCTCTCCCAGCCACGATGCAACACAGGCGTGCACCCCCCAAGACAAAATCCTGCCTACGCTCATGATACCATACAGTGGAGCATATATTACCCTTGTACCGTGATGACAGACAATTGTTTAAGCAACAAATGAACGTGATTTGTTATTACGATCCATTAATGTTGCACAGAATATTAGGTTTGATGCCCAGCCCTTCAAAACAGCAACGGATTTTAGTCACTAGTATTCAATTACTGTCAGAAATTGGTCTAGTCGGAAAGCTTTATTGATTGACTATTTCATGTAGAAAAGCCTTAACTTGCCTGACATCCTAGTTGTCAATGCTTGTGTCACATTCGCTTGCACATTTCAAATTTGTTTTATTCTTTCTTTTGTTATTCTTTTCTTCCCTCTCTTCTGGAATCTTTAAATCCCATTCCCCATTCCTATACGGAGTAGCAAGCCAGAGATTATGTAGACGCCGACAAAAATCTGTTTTTCCAATAAAAAGTCTCTCTCTATCATACAGACTGATGAACAAGTCACGCCTTCAACTTGGTCATCTAAAATTGTGCAAGAAACCAATTGAAAAGAAATATCTAGAAAGAGAAGTTAAGGCAGAAAGCTGGGCTAGTTGGTTTGTTTATGTGACATATCAGTAGCACTAAAAAACAGACTATGCAAAAATAGAGGGGGCACTAAAGACAGGACTAGCATCCATAGACAATCAGTGCCCAAGTACAAAACTAATGCCCATCCTGTGAATGAATATTACAGTATTCGAATTCACTTCGGCACGAACTTAAATTATTCAATATTTCAAAGTATTGAAATGAACGAATAGGTGTATATTTGAGCGCATGTAACCCTCCAGGAGAGGTGGTTTCACTGCACCGTGTGGCTGCCATGCCGTGAAGCTTTTATGTACCTAATTATCATCACCTTGATAAACTATTTCTGTGAGTTTAGAAGTGTATGCAGTAAGTATAGAAGATTGTAAAACATAATGTGTTCTACTGTTTATAACTGGCACCCCATTACTCTTGAAATCTTGCCCCTATTTGAATTTGCTTCCACTACATTTCAAACCAAAAAAGTGACATTCGCACATGCCAAGTTTCAATTCTTAAAGGCCCCTAAACAGCCTCTGAAAATACAAAAAACAAGCACGTTATTCTCATGACGCCGGAAGGGCGATTCACGTGATTAAGGCACAAACTGTTGCTTGGTCCATATACGAGGAACAAATTGCAGTAAGGTAGAGAGGTGGGCGAGTTGGAATTGATGCATATTGTAAAAATTGAGCGTAATTTTTAGAATATATGAGGAATATCATTTGTGAATTGTCACCCACCCTGCTTTGCCATGCAGTCGCCCACCCGTTCTTCCTTGTCTTGCATGACTATCGTGCACGACCGACTGATCTCACTTCATCTTGTCCATTTCCGACTGCGCAAACGGAGATAACAGCATGCAGCCAACAAGCACGAAATCCTGATAGGCTCGACACTTAGTGCCGACATTGTACACGTGCTTTATAATGAAATAAGTGGCGAGGAGGAGATGGTGCCTGTAGGAAGGGTAGTGAAGGCGAGAAAGAAACGACTCTCTCATCTCTGAACTCTAGTGGTTTAGGGGCCCTTTAAAAATATTGGGCAAGTTAGTTGGGTCATGACAAAAAATGCTCGTTTTTCTTTATGATATGCGACATACACTACTTGAACTATTCGATTCGAAATTGTGCAACCAAATCACTATACGGTTCAAATTCGCTTCGAAACTGACATTTATCGTTCACCCGTCCCTAGTTAAATAAAAGAAACATAAATTCCAAGCAACATCTTTCAAGTAGCAAGGTATATTCCAAAAGATCAACTTCAAGTATAACTGTTAAGAGCTTTGAGGCAACAGGGAACTCCAGCGTTATGGGTGGCACAGAGGGTGGCTTACTAATGCACGAGTGTGCTGGTCAAGAAAGCACAAACAGCAGTGGCTGCGACAGTGAAGACAAGTCGGCAATAGCATGAACTGATGGACATTTTGCCGGTGGTGTGCAACCATGGAGGAATCCAGTGAATAATGGCACATTTCATACCCGTAGCCAAAAAATTTCGACCAACTGGCCCAGACTTCTGTAAGGGCCATGACTCATCAAAATTCCGATAAACAAAAGTGTGCCAATTACGTTTCATCTTTTTTTGTTATTTCTTAAAGGACCCCTGACAGCGAAATTTTTGTTGGTGACTTTTTTGCTGTAATTTGTAGCTTTGTGTCTGGTAATCTCTAAATTAAATCGTAAATGCTCTAGCATATCGTACAACTAATTCTAGCGTAGTTAATTGTGACCATTTTAGCATCACTTCAAAACGCCCGCCTAAAAGCCACAAGAAACTGGCGCCCCATGCGGGGGAGCATCAAAGACCACGTGCACTCAAGCTGTGGTGACGTTGACAGCGCGGTTTTCAAATCGGGGCCCCGCGCACGGTAGAGATTGAAAGTATGTGGGTGCCTCGGTATGGGTTAAACCTGTTAAGCGCCTGTCCCCTCACGAAAACTACCTCAAGAGCAGCCTGACAACAGAGCCAGAGGGGTGAGGAACAATAGGCCTTGCCGGGTGCCAGTCGTCGTATTGTACACCAAACCTTCTGTGACGTCCACAATACTTGCTTTACTCGTGGAACGTCACACGGGGCCTCTATCTACGTCATACCAAGATGTCGCAAGGTGCAGCCAACTCAAGTGAGCACTCACGCTTACTTTAAAACCAAATTAAGATATCTTAAAGGCAACGTTAGTCACTAATAACCGGTCAGATGTGCCCCCGTATACAGGAAAGTCAAACAACACAAAGATCTCGAGGTTTCAATTTTGGTGTCAGGGGTCCTTTAAGAAAGCCAACAAACATACAATGAGGCCAAGGAAGACACAGGGGACATTCATTGGAGATTTCTACGGTAGTGTGGTAATTGTGGCATAAATGGAAAGGAATTACAGTGGACCAAAAAAAAACGATTTGCCATCAGTAAGGATCGAACCTATACGTGATCACGTGCTACGTGACACTGGCTGGCAAAAAAGAATGTTCCGCACTTGCCACAAGGTCTACGAATGCTGCTGGCTAACACTCCCAATAAAGTGCCCCTGTAGCTCAATTTGTAGAGTGTCAGACATATTACCTGGAGGTTGCCCCCTAACAATGGCCACTTGTTTTCTCGCCCACTTTAATTGCTGTCCAATTACTACACTACAGTTAAAAGATACAAATATTGCCCCCGATGACTTGCTTTGTTTGTGTCTAACAAAGAAGCCAGACCTCGATCCATTACCTTTCTTTCGTAGCGAGCGCCTCGTCCTGGCTGACTTGATGGCTTTAGGTAGCGTGCGAGGGTTTACGAGTGGCATGAGCAGCGAGTGAAACTTTAGTTTCTCTTCCGAGCACTTACTTCCATTTTTCAGAATATTGAGAACTGTGATTTGAAAAGTATAACTGGTACAAAATCAATCGTTCTTGTTCAAGTGAAGAGCTATATTGCATGCATGTAATATCGGAGAACAAGTTAAACTTGGGATAAGCACCAATTAACTCTCAGGATAACTAACGAAAATTAATTTAATTAGCTCACTGAAAGCGCAGACGCTTTTCTTGTGAGCAGCTGAGACCGTTGCAGTACCTGGCGGAGCAGATTTCGACCACGTGCTTCTTTCTACCTGGCCTCTGAGGTCTGCTTCGCCAGAGGTGAACCCAAGGAGTACACCGGAGTAATAGAGAGCTTGTTAGGTATGCATTCTTCAAGGCTAGACGTGCAAACACAGACACAAGAAAGACACCACAAACGCCGACCAACTACTGGAAAGGCACACAACAGCAGAAAAGAAAGAAGGCACGAAAACTTGTCTGCGCATGCCCAGGCCATAGGCAAATCTATCGATCTGGCACACTTGGGGGTTTACGTGAAAGGTAACTGTTAAGGCATTTGACTTCTTCTTTATGCACATTATTCGACGGTTGGCTCAAGCATGCGTTGCCACTATTATCGGTATGCCACACCTCAACCATTAGACGTGTTTCTTCATTCCTGTGCGCGTACAAGAGTGTGCAGTCATAGAATTTTGGCATGCATTTACACCCTCAACAGAGAACAGATAGACTAGATGGTGAGCCTCCGGTTAGCGATCTCTTATGTTCCAATAATGTCTGCTTAACAAAGCGTCCCATATGTCCTGTGTAGAAGCGGCCGCAGGTAAAAGGAACCTTATAGTACACCACACCTGTATGCCAATCAGTGAATTTGTTATGTGCTTTACGAAACGAGTGTCAGTCCGCTTGTCTTTCATTATGGTTAAGGTTTTCCATTATGTGGACGATTACTTGATTTTTTGTAGTGGTGAGGGCTTTGAATCCGTGGTTACCTCAGTGAGCAAGAAGTTTGAATTAAATGGAGGAGGGCTGAACTTTACTAAAGAATTGACTCAGAATGATGGAATACAATTTCTGGACATTTTCTTAACGATTCAGAAGTACCATGTATGCTGACAGTATTCTCCTAGATATTGAAAACCGCTGCTAAACTTTTCTTTCAAGCATTCTCAGGTTGTAACAAACAGTCTAGCCAAGAAGTCCTCCCTCACCAAGCCATGTCAGCTGGCTTGGCGATGCCAACATGAACCTACTAGCCCCTTCCAGTCAGCATTAAAGTCGTGTCAGCACAAAATGAGCTTTGACACACAGGTTACGTACGCATCTTTTAGATGTAGGTTATCCTCACATTGCAGTGGCCACTGTGGCTGAATGTTTACAGTCTGTTTTGTCAGGTCCAAGCATGTTTGCGCAAAGCAATGGGAAAAAACTAGGGGTGTGCGAATATTCGAAATTTCGAATATTTTTCGAATAGTGTTTGCTATTCGATTCGATTCGCACTGAAATTTTACTATTCGAACTATTCGAACTTCCCAAAGACAAATGCAGTCAACGTCCAGTTGAAAGTGACCCCTTCAGATTTTCAATATGCTTCACCTCATTACACTCTCGTATTGCGGCAAAGCTGCCTTTCAAGCTCCGTTACGGTCGAACTTAGCCAAGAGACAAAGTCCGATTTAAATTGGTCCCTAGATTTTCAATATGCTTCACCTCATCACACCCCCGTATTGCGGCAAAGCTGCCTTTCAAGCTCCGTTACGGTCGAACTTAGGCAAGAGACAGTCAACGTCTGATTGGAAGTGGTCCCTAGATTTTCAATATGCTTCACCTCCTCACCACCCCCGTATTGCGGCAAAGCTGCCTTTCAAGGTCCGTTACGGTCGAACTTAGCCAAGAGACAGTCAACGTCCGTTTGGAAGTGGTCCCTAGATTTTCAATATGCTTCTCCTCATCACACCTCCGTATTGCGGCAAAGCTGCCTTTCAAGCTCCGCTACGGTCGCAAATGTGTTAACTCAAGAAAACGCTGGTTCCAATATGGAGATGAAAGATGTGGCAGAGTTGGGGGCTCCAATTAATGCTGTTTTGGACGTGAAGAATTTGGGCAGGAGTCCGAAAAATCGGACGCCAAAGCTTTTTAGCATCCAAAATATCAGATGTTCTTATATATCAACGTCTACGAGGCAGATTTGGAACTCCGGACTTGAAGGGAGCACACCCTTGTCTGCCACATCAGTTGGGCTTCCACAGAAGTTGAAAGAGGAGAGGCTGAGGAAATGGCATCATCTTGCCTATCACGTGTAAAGTGTTGTCGGCAACACTTTGGTTGCACCAAATCATGTACATAAATACAATTCGGCCTCTACATTGCCTCATTCTTGATAAGAAGACAACTATGAAATATGACCCCACCAGCGCTTCATCAACCTAGCGAAAAGAAACACTTTCATGTTGCTATCTCACAAGAACATACTTAGGGATTCTCTGCAACTTTTTCTGTAATTTCACTTCGAATTATTCGAAAAATGTTTGAGAAATATTCGAAAATATTCGAAATTATTCGATTCAATTCGCACCTCAATCTTTATTATTCGAATTCGCTTCGCACCCAAAATTTGCTATTCCCACAGCTCTAGAAAAAACGTGTTGTAGGTATTCTTTACATTCATTGCATACCTCAAAGGACAGTGGCAAGTAGAATATGGTGCTGCTTTGACGGCTAGGTAAAAGATATGCCGCCGCTGTTTTTTAGAGAAAGAATGAGCAGG
>NW_023614609.1:0-60001 GCF_013339695.2 Rhipicephalus sanguineus
GGTATAGATCTCCGTAGGCGCATGAGGGTCAAAGTTACGAAGTATCGGAGGCGACCTTAATAAGCACCGTAGCGTCATAAAAGATTCGTCGCACTCTTGTGACCAAGCAGAGAGGCCGTTGGAGGCTGTCAGTAGATTGGTAAGAGGCGCGATGATAGAAGCGAAGTCGCGCACAAATCGACGAAAATACGAGCACAGCCCGATAAAACTTCGAAGCGTCATCATGGAATTAGGCTTCGGATATTCGGCCACGGCACGGAGTTTCGCAGGGTCCGGAAGAACGCCTTCCTTGCAGACGACGTGGCCTAGTATAGTGAGCTGGCGCGCAGCAAAATGGCACTTCTTGGTGCTAAGTTGAAGGCCAGCAGAGGTGAGGCACGTGACAATTGCACGAAGGCGGGCAAAGTGAGTCGGAAAATTGCGAGAAAAAACCATGCCGTCAAGGTAGCAGAGGCAGGTATTCCACTTGTAGCCGCGAAGGATGTTGTCCATCATCTGTTCGAAGGTAGCTGGGGCGTTGCAGAGTCCAAACGGCATGATGTTAAACTCATACAGCCCGTCCGGAGTGACGAATGCAGTCTTCGATCGGTCAGGGTCGGCCATTGGAACTTGTCAATAACCCGGGCGTAAATCCAAAGACGAGAAATATTCTGCTCCTTTCAAGCAATCGAGAGCATCGTCGATGCGTGGCAACGGGTATACATCCTTCCGAGTTATTTTATTCAGGCGGCGGTAGTCGACACAGAATCTAATTGATCCATCCTTTTAGATGCGAAGCAGCTCTTTGACCAGCCTGCGTAACGCTGTCCCTCCGTGCGTCCGTACGAACGCGCCGCAACGCGCTCCCCTCGCCGCAGGTCTTGGAGCGGTGCCAAGTAGGTCACGCCGCAGCTGCGCGTTGACGTCACGCTCCCCTCGCAGTGCGCGCTGACGTCACTCTCTCCCTCGCCCGCCGCGCGTTCGCCACAGCGCCCGCAGCGGCTGCCTCGTCCGTTCGCCTGCAACATCTGCCGCGACCGCCGCTCGCTACACCGCCGACTTGTCGGTTGAACAGGTTCAGCGCTGTCTGTAGGAGACGCTGACTGATTGCGGCGAGGCATGTCGACCCGCGCCTCTTATAGTCGCGGTAGACTTCAACGTTGACGTCAGCGGAGGAGGAGGAGAATGGCTCGTCGATTACATGCGTGACGTGCACTCGCTGAAATGCGTGTGGGCGGAACGGAAACTACCTACCACGATAAGGGGAACGTGCATCGATCTGGTCTTTACCAACTTCGACGTCGAATGTCTGCAGGAACCTCTCAGCGCGCACTTCGATCACAAGGCCGTGGTAGTCAAGGCGAAACGGGTGCCAGCTCCGGTCCAGCGCCCGTGTCCACTCTGAAGAAACGACAAGACCTACGCCAGCCATCGCTTCAAACGAATCTTCCAGCGCTCACTGCAGCACCCGAGTTAGCGCCGTTCAACCCGTGACACCATCCGTGCGCAACGCTGCTGCTTCGCATCCCATCAGGGTTCCCTTTGGGAAGATGGTGTTAATTGTTTGCGCACAAGCACAACAGGGGACGACCAGGGGCTCTGGGATGGTTGGATGAGACCGCGCTTGAGTATATCGTCGACTTGTTCATTGATAATACGCCGCTCTTCCGCTGAAACTCGATATGGCCGTTGGCATAAGGGAGCATGACAACCGGTGTCAATGTGGTGCGTGATGCTCGATGTACGACCCAAAGATGGTTGAGCGCAATCAAAGGAAGAGCGGAACTCTCGAAGAAGGGCTAAGGGTTCACGTCGATGTATCGGCGATAGATCAGCGGCAACAGGAGGGTGGAAAAAGTCTGGAACGGAAGGTGCGGCAACAGGTGGTGTCATGGCATTCAGGTGGAGGTGGGGCTGGTTTGCAGAAAACTCCAGAGAGCGCAGGAGGTCACCGCCTTGTATGTTGCCCAAACATTCCCCGCGAAGTAATGTAACTGACGATGTCAGTGAGTTGGCAACCAGCATAATTGTAGCACCCCATTCAACGGTGAGTATGGCAAACGGCAGTCGCAAGCCGCGGTGGCGGAGAAATCCGTCGGACGGGGCGAACAGAACAGTTCCGTCTGGAGCGGCCTCACAGGTCAGTACTACAAGGGTGGACGTTTTCGGGGCTATATCTGTGTCCGCAGCAACGACAAGTTTGTAAGCATCAGGAAGGGGATCCACCGCAAGAGCAGTGTGCAGCGGCGTAAAGGCGATTTCTGCACGGGAGCAGTCTGTGAAGGCACGATGACGCGAAAGGAAGTCCCAGCCGAGAATGACATCGTGGGAGCATGGCGATAGCACGAAAAACTCGATGACGTAGAGTTCACCTTGAATAATGACACACGCGGTGCACACAGCAGAAGGTGCTATGTACTGTGAGCTGGCCATGCGGATCATTAGTCCCGAGAGCGACGTGGTCACCTTCTTTAACTTGCGGCATAGGTTCTCGCAGATTACGGAAACGGCGGCCCCTGTGTCAATAAGCGCTTGTGCGGCGGTCCCTTCAACATTGACGTCGATAACGTTTTGCGGCGAATAAGATGGATGCCTTTGGCAGTTCGACTCGCATGCAGCTCTTGCCTCCGGAACTGCAGCGATCAGTTTTCCTCTTCCGTAGTAGGTCGGCGACGCATGGGTGACAGGGAGCGCCGTCGAGGGGATGGTGATCGGTGATTGGCGTAGGGTCGTTGATCGTCAAGGGTGTACCTTGGTTGCGTCCTTGACGACGACGCAACAGGCCTGCCCACGGCGTCAAATGGAGAAGGACATTGGCAACAGTAGCGGGCGACGTGTCTAGCGATACCACAGCCAAAGCAGATGGGCCTATTGTCGGTGTTCTCCACGCGTCTGGGTGGCGGTAAGATGGAGTCGAAGGTCTCGCGAAGGTATGCGACGCAGCGTTCACGGTCGTCGGCAAGGGATGGGGTGGCATGGCAGGTCGAGAAAATGTCATAGGCTGCTGCGGGCGAGCAGCGACGGCGGCGTAGGTAAGAGGTGCAGTGACAAATGGTTGTTGAAGATTCGGTGGGAGGGCCTCAGCAACTTGGGTCCGAATGGCGTGTTGAAGGTCCGGAGCCAAAGCATGCGCAGACTCGTGCGTGAGCGGCAGTAATGATAGCTGGCGCGCTACCTCCTCGCGGATGAAGTCCTTGATCGTCGACAGAAGCGGCTCCTGATCGGCAGGACGGGCAGCTAGCTGCTAGCTTGAGAGCGTGTCGGGAGTCCTGAGGGCTTGACGAGCGGTCGCACGATGCATACGCAACTTGCCGAAGCTTTGACAGAGTGAGACGAATGCAGCGATCACTGTAGCATTTCGCGCGAGCAGCATCTGAAAGGCGCCGTCCTCGATGCCCTTCAAGATGTGCCTGATTTTCTCTTCCTCAGTCATGGCGGATTTGACGCGGTTACAGAGATTCAGGACATCCTCGATGTAGCCCGTGTAGTTCTCGCCTGGTTGCTGAGCACGTTGACGCGCTGCTCGGCGTGAAGCTTGCGAACCGTAGGCCGCCCAAAGACGCCTGTAACAGAAGTCTTGAAAGCTGCCCAAGTCGGAATTTCAGTCTCGTGGTTGTGATACCACAACTGCGCGATGTCCACGAGTTAAAACGTGACGTAGCAGGGGGCGGAAACTCCCTATACCTCCCATGGGACGCGCTATCGCATGCTGATACGCTGCGGCAGCGCCGCTTCCACCACTGGCGGCTGCCGGGTGTCTACGAGAAATAATTCACAAACAAAACGTTTCTTTCATGACGTCACTGGTGAGCTCAGCAAATAGAGGGAAAGGGCGCGCAACCGGAGGAGGGTTGGCTGCGGAAGCCCTCCTTTCCCACTTCGCGTGCAAGCGGAATGCGTTCGTGCTATCTTGCAGATCCGCTGCCCGCTCAGGCGACGCGGCCATTCGTTAAACTCAGTTAACCACTTTTTAAAAACTTTGTTCGTGTGTTGTGAAGTGCGCAAACTAAAGCCGACCAATTTCTCAATAATACAAAACTCGATCAACACAAGTAAAATTGAAATCTTTTTTTTGTCACATGTTTAGTACTAAAAAACAGACAAAGTGTCAATCTGCAAAAACAGCTTTAATTCACAACTGAAATATGAACATAATGAGCAAACATTGAACCCAGAATATCCGAACCCATGCAAAAATGATTAACAATCACGAGCAGCTATTGAAGACCTTTATTACTCCTTGCCGCATGAGGACTTGTTAAAATGTGTTAATGAATGTATTAACGAACAAGGGCACGAGACGGATTTCGCCGATAAATGTGGAGTTTCTACCGGGGCTTTTCTAGAAATTCTTTCCATGTATTTATGTCGACGCTGGTGGGTTGGAAGTAACTTTGTATATATGCACATTTTTATCGAAATAAAACTAGTTGGAAGTCAGCCCTCTTTTCCTATGTTTGTCTCGTCCCTTTCCAAACCTATGCACTATAAACATTTAGTTGGTATAGATTCATTATGTGAATTTGGCAGCGCAAACCAGTGGGACACAGAGAGACTAGGACCCACTGTGCTTATTTGTTGTTTGTTTGTTTGCACTGTCAAGTTTACATAATGAACCCCGCTGTACACCAAGGCGGTCATTTCATATACAAATAACAGATTACGTAAAATATACTAAGCTGGAACTTCATTTAAAATAGAACAAATGTCACAAGGAGGACTGTCGTAGATCTGCAAGTGGCTCGAGGTTTATGGTGCAATAAATTTGAACTAATGTCATTGCTAAACCGGTAGAAAAAAGTTTTCTGCTGCCACTTGAGCCAGCTTTTTGCAGTTAATTAGAGGCAACTGTAAAATGAAAATCAAGCAACTGCCGCGAGAATTGGCACTGCGGGAAAGCCTAACACAAAACAGGAGAAGAAAAAGTCAGCAGGAAAGGAAAATGTATTTAATATAACAATTACCTCAAAATGACACAAAACAAAGGTACTGAGCAAGTCTCAACGTTGCAGAAGCAGTGCAATACTCCCTCATAGTGCAAAAAAATGCAATTGTAGCTGGTGCATTCATTTCAAGAGGCAACTCAAGAGGACTAGATCAATTCTGGCATAATCTCGTTAGGCGTTTAACCTGCACTTCAAGGTCACAGTCTTAGTAACGCACTTAGTCTAGGAAGGTGCAAAAGCCTACAATCGTGCCAGAGGCTGACATGCAGCATCGAAATCATGCCTTCAAGATGGGCCTTATAAATGCAATCAATTAGCTTTCACAATCATGCCGTGAATGAGTGAAACCCTCTTTGAGCACATGTTCAATGGTAAAAACGTTACGCTATAATACAATTATCAGCATAGTCTCAGAAATGTAAATAAACAAAGTGCACGCAACAGGCTGTTCGTACTCCTTCAGTGAAGTGACCAGCGGGTTGTAGCGCGCGGAGCCGAAAGCTCATTGGGCGTGTATCATAGCAGAATTGTTGCACAACTTATCTGCTTCTTTAAAAAAAGAAAAAGGAAAGAAACGGAAACATGCTGCTGTCAATCATTAGAAGACTAAAAAATCCGGGGTTAATTGCGAAAGCATCTCGCAATGCTGCTGAATGATGCTTACGAACTTTGATATCTCTTCAGCACACCATTTTACTTTATTGTCATTATGCGTATCGCCAAGTCTCACTCCACTCGAAACAAAAACTGTACCTAAGACGGACGGCACCCTTTTTTTCGCACAATGAAGCTTTCCGTTACATTAAAGAAGAAAGCATACAGGCGTAGCTCACTTTTTCGTGATCCCGGTCTCAGTTGGGCATCGCCAAGTTTCCGCGGCACACGTCGGTTGTTGTTCGACTCACGCCTCCTCCATCCCTTCCTCAGTTTCTGCAGTCAGCAGACAATGTCTTAACGGGGTGCTTACAAACAAGTGAAGCAATGCTGCAATACTCACGGCTCATGTGCAGTAAGTGGGTGCTGCCGTTTTCCTCGACAGCCCGCAAGACTTCGTAGAGTTCTTTGTCAAAAGGCTGTGACTACGGTTACGTCCAGACGTAACTGTAGTCACCGCTATCGTTACGTCCATACGTAACTCTAGCCACCGTTATTGTCACATCTAGACGTTGTGGTAGCCTCGATTGCCTCGATGCTCACCGGAGCCGAAGACTACCGCGGGTTCAGGCTTAGCGAGCCACAGGGCCGCGTCTACCGTTGCCTGCTTACGTTTAGCGCACCGCTCCGCGCGCGCTCAGCTCGCAAAGGTGTTGAGCGCCGCGCGGCATAAACACACTGTTCGAGATAATATACACACACAAACACTTTATTTGCCTTCGGCGACACCCCAACACACACACACACAGTACACGTCCGTTCCCGGGGCACGGGGAAGCAAAGGGCTTCCCGCGCGGACGATACACCAAGGGGGCCGCGAGCACGTCGCAGCTGGCAATGGCGAGCTTTGACACGCCGCTCGGGAGAAAGGTCCCTCGCGGCTATGCTGCGCACTCTCGCGATGACCACTGGGCCTGGTCGCGAGAGTTAGGGCAATCTCCGTACGCGCGGGCCTCCGGCAAGTGCGGCTCGGCGTGGTACGACCGCGCACGAGCACTAGGCACCGCTCTTTGGCTAAAACGTACGAACCGGAGCTAACACTGGGGTAAACACGCCTGGAAGGATGCCGAGGCACCCAGGCAGGCTACAGCCCGGCGATTACCAAAGGGGACGTCGGGCCAGAAGGAAATACGTGCTCACCCAGCGGCGTCCAAGGAGAGAGAGAGTTCGTCCCGGCGTGCACGCGCGTCAGTCGCCGAATCTCGCGGCTCCGAGACCGCGTGCAGCGCCGCCACGAGAGCCGGCGCGTAGCGTAAGATGACGCCACTTGCCGTCGCGGGAGAACGGGAGAGGGAAAGGATTCGCGGAACGGCGAAATGCCCGCTCAGTGGCTTCGGGCGCGCCTCGGATCCCCACAACCAGGGGCGTAGGCAGAATTTTTTCTTTTTTTTGGGGGGGGGGGTGGGGGGCACCTCCTTGATCTGTAGTGGGGACGAGCAGGCAGATGTGGTCGAGTGTCATTTTCTGCTCTGTATGCTATGGCAAAAAAAATTTCGGGAGGGGCACGGGCCCGGTGTGCCCTAACGTGGCTACGTCCCTGCCCACAACGTAACTATAGTCACCGCTATCGTTACGTCCAGACGTAACTATAGCCAACGCTAGCGCTACGCTACGTCTACACCATGGTCTAGACATAACTAAAGCCACCGCTAGCGTTACGTCCACGGCCGTGCTTACGTCCTTTGCGCAGACTATAAAACTCCTTGCTGTTTGCGTCTGCTGTCCGCGAGAATATTAAATTTGACATAAGTTAGGGATGGTCCCCTTGTGGTCGGTGTGAAAGGTAAGAGGGTCCACTAGGTCCACGTGTAAGTAGACGTTTAACACCTAGCCACGGTAACTGTAACGTTCAGCACGGCCGCTCGCTGAATTAAGCGGCCATGCGTTCAGTATCACCAGAGAAGCATTGAATGACTCTGGTATCACCGTCGTATCACCCGTTTAGCGGCATGACTTGCTTATTTAGACATGCGTGGTTCATTTTGCCGGACTGTTTCGCGTATCAGCAGCTCAGCAGACAAACCAGCTGACGCACTTTAGGAAGACGTTAATTTCGGCCGCCGGTGCCACGCTGCCTTCAGCCACCGTCTCGGGTGCTGCCTTTTCGTTCGGTTCCTTGAGGCGGTCAACCTCAGTTTGGGGCAATCACGGTTAGTGAAATAACTGCAGCTCTCCTTCTAAATTGATGTAAGTATGGTTTGCATGCCCGTGTTGATGTGCCAAACGTACACAAGGGTTACGTCCATACAATAACAATCGGTACAGCTGTCCCGCGTGTGTACACATAAATGTCTTTAGAAAGCCTCCTTCCGTCGTTATGTTGGCGCAGCCTACTTGGCCTACTCGCAGCGCATTGTCGCGAGATCGGACTACAGGTGGCAGCACCGTCGCGGCGTTAGCAGTTTAGCAGTAGCTTTTTCATCCAGCGGTCGTGGCAGTAGTAGCAGTAGTAGTATGGATGGGCGGTCGACGGGGGGGGGGGGGGGACGTATCCAAATGTACTAAGTACACAGCGGCGCTTCGCTGTGAGCGGTTTCAGCCGACTGTCGGCGAAGAAAGCGTGTTGACTACAGCCCAATATACATGGGTTGCATGTGACATCACTTCCGACTTGCAAAGTGAGCGACCGCTATATTTAGGAACATCGAGTCGGGCTGCGCGTGCGGCTTACCGCCGCGTCGGAGCTTGTCGTCGTCGTTTGATTTATTTTGAGAGATATGGCGAAAGAAAACGTGCATGCGCTTTGCCCGTCGTGCTTTGAAGAACCCGTGGGACTGACTTGGGTACGTTACCGATCTAAAATTGAAATGTGCGATGGCATCGACCCTTACGAACTGCGCATCGGTAAGGACGCTGCATTGGACGTCGATCTGCTGCCTGCCGTGACGCACGGCGACATTGTGAATTATTTGGTGCTTTCAACAAGTCACATCACGCTGCAACAAATGAAGGCCTACAAGTCGCTGGATGGCCACAACTACTTCACCAGCGGATGGGTGAAGGGCATTAAGCAGCAAAGCAGCTTCCATCGCAGCGTGTCGCGTCGTTCTAAGCAAGGTTAGTTAACGACGCTCTTTCACGTTACGGTCGAAGTAAAACTTCGTGTTTGTCCGGACGCATGGGCGTCGACAGGATTTTGTCTTGAGGGGTGGAAACCAGTGTCTGATCATAACGGCAGTAGTCCGGTCAGACACGTTAGCCGCTGCACCACTAGGGCTTTTTAACGCGATAGCGTTAAAGAGCTCGTATCGCAGAAATTTCGCCGTCGGCGTCGGCGCCGGCACCGTTGGTTGTGAGCGAAAAATCATCATCTTGTCCGTGACCGAAAAATCGAAAAAGCTGCAAATAAAATAAATAATAAAAATGTTGGGTCCGAGTGAGAATCGAACCCAGGCCGTCTGCGTGGCAAGCAGGTGTTCTACCACACAGCCACGCCTCTGCTTGGAGCTGCACTGAAAGTAACTTTGATGCTTCCCAAAAATACGCGTCCTGTATACAGGTGTCACAGTACGAGATGTAATATTGCAGTAATATTGCGTGGTACAAGCGTACATTGCCATCGGGCGTCACACCACGTCAATATCATAACGCCTTGGTGGTTTAAAGACAGCCACCCATTACAAAGGCACACACATTACTGCGCGTATTCCCTTAAGACCACGTAGTGGGTGCATCGCAGCTTCGAAAAAGGTTCTCGCGCGTAATTGCTCCTGGTTTAAAGCATGCTACCCATTACATAATTTTTTCTTTATTGCCGGTTTATTAACGTCACATGTACATCAATAACAGACACCACTTGCAGTAATAATACACATTGCTACAAGAATGTGTAAAGATAAAAAATAAAGGAAATAAAATAATAAAAAAATAAATTACGGGACTGGCTTTCTAAAATTCCTTAAGGTATGCCAGAGGTTCAACCCTGGCCAGCCAGTCAGGAACAAAGTCTTGTTGTTGGAGCACATCTATGTATTGAACAATGTTCTCGCGAAAAAGTACACGTGCAGGTCGCCTCTCAGGGTCGCAGTGAAACCCCGCCATTCTCGCTCGCCATAAGCAGTGGAGGCCAAGAAGCTTAATAAGGTCAAAAGGCATCCCATCCTCGTTTTTTATCTGCAAAAACCTGATTCCAAGTGGATTCAGAGGAAACTCTTTCTTCAGCATTCTCTGTAAAACATCCCAGAAGTAGACCCCTTCCCAACAGTGCAAAAATACGTGATCAATTGTCTCCGGTTTTCTACAGATAAAACAATGAGAACCCCACGGCATGTAAAAACCCCGTTCTTCCAAGAAGGTCCGCACCGATAAAGTACCCGAATGTAACTTAAAAAAGAAAGTTTTCGCCCCTAAATGAATTTGCATTTTCTTCACTCCTTTGAGTACATCTTTTCCTTCGCCTCCACTGTTTATTGACCTATACATAGGCACTGGAAAAATCATATCACATATGTCTTTATATAATTTCGTTCGAGTGACTGTAAAGAGATATTCATTTGAGAACCTCACTGACAGAAAATGGACGCTGTCCACAACTTCCTTAAAAAAGCCTCGCGTGGCTCCAGGCATGTTTGGAGTGCTAACAACAAAGTTAGGTAGCATGCGACAAAGGCGTAGCTGGCACACTGTTCGCAGAAAAGGATCTTGCACGTCCCGAAAGAAGAGAAAGCGATTAACTAGCTGCCGGACAAATAGATGCGACAAGCTAAGTCCTCCTGCTTTAACTCGTCTGAACAGATTCGATCTACTGCATCTTTCCCAAGTTGACCCCCACACAAAAACAGCGAATACTCTATGAAACTTTTGCACATTCACTCGTGTGCAACTTAGCACTTGCATCACATACCACAACTTGCTCATAAAAAACATATTACATACAGTGGCTCGCGCAAACATTGAGAGACAAGTAGCGTTCCACCGTGTTGCTTTTTCTCGCATTTGCTGCACCTGCTCAGTCCAATATTCGTCGGTGCTTTTATAGTGTTGAAGGGGTATACCTAGGTACTTTCCTGGACTTCTGAACCACCGAATGCTGGCAAAAGCATCTGGGACCGATGACCATTCACCACGCCATAGCCCCAGACACTTCCCCCAGTTCACTCGACTTCCGGTAATTTGGCCAAATTTCTTAACAACGTCAATTGTCTCTTGGACACCTTCTTTCGATGTACAACATACTGCCACGTCATCGGCATACGCCAAAACCTTCACTTCGGCTTCCAGTAGCCTAAAACCGCGAATGCTTTCATTGTATACAATGGCCAAGCATAAACTCTCGATGTAAAGGGCAAACAAGAGAGGGCTAGCTGGGCATCCCTGGCGAACAGAACGTTCCAGCTTTATAGGAGCTCCCGGCATCTTGTTAATGATTAATCTAGTGGTACATCTCTGGTACGCCAGGACTACTCCCTCTGTAATTACCGATCCAACATTAACATGCTCAAGTATGGTAAATAGGACATCATGCGGTACACAATCAAATGGCTTTTCGAAATCAAGCTGTAATATCGCTACAGCTGAATGAAAAGCATCACAGCATTCAAGGACACAACGCATCGTGTGTGTGTTCGTCAAAATGGAACGCCCCTTTATGCCACACGTCTGGTGCTCCCCAACTATTTCTTTAATAACGGACTGCAATCTCCCTGCAAGTACTTTCATGAGTATTTTATAGTCGGTGTTAGTTAGTGATATGGGTCTGTACGACGTAACTAATTTTAGCTCTGCTTTTTCCTCGGTCTTTGGAATGAGAACTGTGTGTGTCTCCGCAAATGACGGCGGTAATGTTTTGGCTTTGTAAGCTTCCTCGATGACAGCTAGTAAAACTGGGGATATTTCTTTTTTAAACGCCTTATACCATGCCGCACCCAGACCATCTGGTCCAGGCGACTTTCCAGGAGGGAGACAATCTATTGCGTTTTCAATTTCCGAAACTGTTATGGGTGATTCCAAATTCTTTTTTGTTTCTTGAGATAACTGTGGCATCTGTAGTGTCGGCGCCGGAGGTACCGTCCGGCGGGCTAAGAAGGGCGGCTTAGCGCTGGAGCGCCCGCAGTTGCGTCAACACAGGCCGGAAACGGGGATGGGACTGAAGTTTATTAACAAAGAGATTTGGTCATACGATTTCGTACATGAAATACCCGTTGTGTGTCGCTCTGCGTCACACAATCGAAACCGAAACTGGTAAGGCGCGACACCACATCATCTGCCCCTAAAAAGGAAAGGAGTTGTACTCTGTATATGACATTATACAGTGGTAAGGCACTGAAACGTTTGTATGAAGTAACACGTTGGCACACAATCCTTGAACATCTTGTAAGAAAATGTGCAAAAATAAGTAACGTCATTAGACAATAGTTATCACATGTAGGAATGTATTCTTTATTGGGACAATATTTATGTGACCAGAGTTGACGTAGTTTGACGAAACTTGATGTAATGGATTTTTATTTTAGGTCAATAATAATTATTAGAGGTAGGTACATAAATTCCAACCATTTGTCACGGTACGATGTCAACATGGTCAAGGCTGGGCGTATACATGCAAAATTAGAAGATACACGTGCTGTTTGTGTTACTGTGTGCGTGATAATGAAAAAACTCAGTACTAGTCTTTTTACCTTATGACCGAAAAAGAAAGCAAAGATGGAGTATCATTCCAGGTTATTTCTGGAAGACTAAAGTCACCCAGAAGTAGCATGCGTTATGAAAGAAATCACATTTGAACAAGTCAACAGCTAATTGAAGAATATAGGTGAGCAGTAACGCATGATATATGATGAAATTTGTTATGACTAAGACATACAGATGGCACATACATACAGACCGGCACATTCCGTTCCTCCTTTCAGGTCTTGTCATTCTTTCTGGGAGAGGGATGTGATGCATGTGGCGTGTGCTTTGGCGTGTGCCCTCTCTCGAAAGCCGAAACCACAAGACCCCATCTCACCACTTTTTTTTTTTTCGGAGGAATGCACGTGTTGCTTATATCAGCTCTATCCGGTGAGAAAAAATAAAACGCGCGCGAAATTTCCACTGAAGAACATGCCTAAACATTTTAGGGCAGCGCTAATGCGTCCAAGTAGCAAATCGAATTTGAACTGAACCATTTTCGTTGTTAACACAAAATATCATTGGCACCCCAACATTAAAAAAAATTAACAAGAAAACCAAAAACTGAGCATCAAGTACGAATTTTAAGCATGTTCTTTGCATGCAGTATAACTCTTCAGAGTGTGTGGACTATCGAATTCTGGCTCTGCAAGCGACGTACAGCTTATGACCATAGAAATTATCGTATTTTTGCGCAAATTTCGTGTTTATTTGGACATAGATGATATTCTGATATATAGTAAAACCTCGTTAATTCGAACTCGGTTATTTAGAAATCCCGCATAATTCAAAGGGTTTCTGTGGTCCCGTATTTTGCAATGTAAATCTGAGTGGATAATTTGAAGCGGCGGTCAGCATCAGCCCGGTTAATTCTAAAACTTTGGGCGCCATATGTGCCAATTCCCGATCTCGATTTCGCCGCAAATCCGCGGAAGCGACGGCCCATAGGAGCCACAGGGCAATGCAGTGTAGCGATATTAATGAGTGACAGTTGAAGCAACCGAGCCTCGCTGCTGCTAGCGCAAAAAAATAAATAAAAAAAAACGGTCTCGTGTTCAACTAAAAACGTGCGCCTGCGGAAAAGAAGACGTGCTTCACTGCAACGTAGCGGTGACACGCGGGCAGCATGTCGCATGCTTCTCGCAACGTCGGCGCGTCATGGTTTACCCATCTTTTTTGGGGAAAAGAAAAGATAATACAGGATGGTCTGATGTATTTCACGATGTATGCTAACCTACGATTGGCGGTTGCTTCGGCAATTTCCGCACTTGCACTGCTGGCGGAGTTCTTGCCTGTAACGCCTACTTCGAAAACTCAGTGAAAACTTCAATGATCATGTTTTCCAGCCAGAACACATTGCGGATTCCGTCACACTGGCCATTATCATATTCTTTATTTTACCAGAAAGAATGGGCGAATGGTCGCATCATGACGCGCTGAGGCTGCGAGGAGCAGGTGACGTGCTGCCCGCGTGTCACCACTGTGCTGCAGTGAAGCACGCATTCTTTTCCGCAGGCACGCATTTCAGCTGATCACGAGACTTTTTCTTTTCTTTTTTTTTGCGCTGATAGCAGCGAGGCCTGCCGTTTTCCCGAGTTCGCGGCAAAAATGGGACCAGGTATTGCTGGAAAACAACCCTTGGAGCCGCAAACTAGAAGGCCAAACGACCACCTCTGATTACTTTCAGTAATTCAAAGTTCCTTGCATCCCGCTTTTTGTATGTTTCGTTAATCCGAAAACCCGCTTAATTCGAAAGTTTTTCACAGTCCCAGTGACTTTGAATTAACGAGGTTTTACTGTATTAGTATTAACGCATAGGGGCTATTCCATCCGAAGACCGAATCAAGTATGACGATATTCGATTCGATATTCCAAATGTTTAATATTCGCACACTTCTATATGTAACCATTATATCTGATGTCCTCCCTTTGTCATGCGGCTCGATCACATCAATCATATAATAATATTCACGACTGTGCTAAAGCGTGAGCACCGTGCTAGCGCTCCAGAAGTGCCGAACTGTTCCACTTAAGCTCATAGACAAGGCGGAGGCGGGGATCATAACTTTTGGTCGATAGTTCGAAATCCTACATATTTTAATAGAGCCTAGAGTGCTATAGTATCACGATCAAAATTATATTTCTGCTCGGCACTCGCATTCCATTTATTGCTGAACTCAAGTGCTTTGTGCATGCAAAGGCGGTACGCTTTCTTGAGCTTCGAGCACAAACCGTAAACGCTCAGTACATTTGAAAAACACTCATGTCGTACCACTGTACATTGAGCATATATGTCCTTCATCATAAGAGGTAGGGTTTAATCGGTATTCATGACAATGCGGCGGGGGATTCTCGGCGGCCCGATCGCTAAAGGTTGTGAAGTTTTTTGCGAAACAGGTGAAAAACTTCTACATTTAAATTCCGCATCCTAACCAACTCCGTAATTGTACCTTTTCCTAGTCAAATACTTAACGTGCACATCAGAAATATTCAGCTGGATTCGGGAAAACTGAGGCACAGCAAACATAACTTTAGTGCTGGGGTTATTGATTGGAGCAGAACTGTAAATGCGACATCATTCTTAGACAAATGGACGTGTAATAAGCTACAAGAACGCCAGATTTAGGGATCACTTCGCAATTCAGCCTTGCAAATATTCAGTTAGAGCTGTCGCACCCCTGAAACACGCAGCTGAAGTTTTCTACCATAGTTGTACAGTCCTCGAGAACTCTATTTTGCACGTTTCGTGCGACGAAATTAATAGCTTTTGGGCTCGCTATAATGCCGCCAAAACTTTCCCGGTGGGAGAAAAATTGCATTAATTCATTTTCAATAAAGTTTATTAGCAATAGATGGTTTAATGTACGTGGTCGCTTACAATCAACGTGCCATTTCCGAACTATTTCAGTCAATTCTAACTGCAGCACAACGGACCAATGTAAAGCCACATTAAAGATAAACTCGCGTGATTTCACTTTCCTATCCGTTATGTACTTCCTGGTGGCAAATACATTGATCTCCAGAGTTCAAATCTTGCGATTTCTCAAGGTTATAAAAATATTTTAACGATATATGTCTCTAATCGAATAACTTAATTCACAGCGCCGAAGAACTCCAACTTCCATATTGATGCCAATGCATGCGCTCATCACTGTGGCCATTGAATGTGTAGCCAGCATCCAAATAATAGCTTAACTTCAGTCAGTTCAGAGCAGAGGAGGTCGTGGTTCAGAGCAAAACTCGATGTTATTCCTTAGCCGGAAGTTGACAGTCATCCGAGGAAATTTCTCTTATGTCTGTGGTTGACGGTCATCGCTGTTTTCCTTGTTTGACCAAACGCCGTCATCGCGTTTGTAGCTACACTACATGACTTATTCCTCAACATACTGCCCGAACGCGCTCACGCTTGTTAGCTCGAAATCTAAATGTTGAATTTCAAAGTAAAATTGTCCAGCGTTCAGCTTGTCACTCGATCAGAGACGAATACTTTTCACCATGTTGCGTTATTTTGCTCTGTTTTCGATAACAACAGCGTTAGATTGATGAGCTCTGCTGACAAATCCTCATCACTCCATGCAGCCGATGTAACGTTGGACAAATATATGAATCAATATAACCGTGTCGAGCAGTGCACATGGTCCCATATGGTGCGTCAGCAAGGGACTTAATAATTAAGCTCTCATATGTGTAGAAATTTCGTACGGTGAGCTGCGTTGCGCAGCCTCTATATACTCCATTCAGCCACACACATCGGCAACGGCACGTGAAGCTTCTACTATTGGCACTGTAACTTTATTACTTTTTTTCGTTTACATGCGAGAAGCACCGACGACGGCAGATTACCGCCAGGTACAAGCTATGCATTTGTCTTACGCCTCCTGATTTCAGTCATAGAAATATAAAGCGTCCAGTTTTAAGCACGTGTAAGTTGCTCCCATTGATATTTATCATTCTGTGAAATAACGAAACTCGTAAACATTTTATTAACATTGATCCAACAGAACAGCAGTGGGCGTTGCGCATTACTCGCTGCAAATGCTCCATTATGCGATTCTTTTATACGTATGAGTCAGAAGATTAGACAAATGCGCGGAATGTTTCTGATGCATTTCTATGCGTCCTATTCGCTTGCTTATCTAAATGATCACAGTGCGATTTATGACTGGCATTATTTCGTATCTTGAGGCAGTGCATCATTGTGATATCCTAAATGTGCAGTATTTTAACTTCTTTATAATGTAGGTTACTGTGTGTACCTGCTTTGTCTTTTATTATTAAAAACGAGGGCTGATTTTTATTAGAAATGCTGTGCTAAAATGATGAATGTCGCAAACATATACAAGGAAGATTTGTTGCTACGTATACACGTAAATTTTGGCAAACGCAAGTGTGGTGCTGTTTTGGACATGTGTCCCATTTTTCTTATCTTGGCGGCAAAAGTACTGCTGGGCACTGACGGCGTGTCTACAGATGTGCGGCTTCTTCGAAAGAGGAGGCGGCTCCACCATTTTGCCCTTGCGGCGCTAGAAAACACTGAGAAAGAAAACCGGAGAACAGTGGAAAAAAAAAAGAAAAAAAAAGTTTCCCTCTCCCCACAGGGAGCTTCCGGGGTCGCAGTGGCCCATTTTTTTTCCTTGCTTCTTTTTTTAAATGTGCTTTTCTCTCCACGCTAGCTAGAGCAGCGCGCGATTCCTTAGTTGGCATTAGGCTGACCCTCTTTCCCACAATTTTCCACCGACTGCGTTTTATTTTCCATAGTACGAGTCGTCAGTGCAAAGTGCCATTGCTCTATGTTCGCTCTAAGAATCTTGAAGGAAGATTTCTTGTTTATATTGTACGTGTATTGGTACCAAAATCTGACATTGCGGCCACGCCTTTTGAGTTTTTTTCACATGGCATATATGGTATTTCCATTCGCCTGGTTTATCGGTCAGCGAAAGATAAGAACTTTTACTCATTCCATTGACCAAATTACATAATAAAAGAAAAAACATCCACAGACTAGGGTATGGGTGCAGCGCGGCTGGGGCAGCACGCAAAAATTTTCATGCTTGATGTTGTCTGCATACATGATGCTTCTTTTAAGTTATACAGAGTAGTTTTTATTGGCCGTTTTAGTTCAGAAATGACAAATGCATTACGTGAGCTCGGTTTATTGCAAGCGGGTGACATTACTTGCATGAAAAATCAAAATAAATAACTGCCTATCTAAATAAAGCACATTTATGACCTTCAAATTACACTGCCTTACCTACTGCGACTGACTAACTGTAGGCAGCGAGCTTGCAATGCATATCCAGACTTAAAGTCAGGGGGGGCCCGCCCCCCCCCTCCATTTTTTAAGGAGGGGCCCAGCCTCCCCTCGGCAGTCCGACGGTGGCACTACGGCACCCATTTGACAAGTGCTGGAGTTGAATTTTTTGGCAGTAGTACATTGTGCGGGGGAATTGGACTCTGCAATTTTCCGAATAATGATTTAATCGCGAATGTTTGGTTGACGGGGTGTCAGCAGATCAGAAGAAAACAGCTAGGTATCGTCGTACTGCTGAATGCAATTCACTGAGACACTGAACACCACTGGCAACGCCTCCTGAAACCACGGATCACCACCCTGTTCGACAGAGCGTCTTGGCACAGCATCTGTTTCACGAGGCACCTGAGTGTGAAGCTACCTGCTCGTGAATCATTAATAGTTCACCATGGTCTGTTTAGTAATTGCCACTCAATTTTCATTCTTTCAGTTGTGCATCACAAGTCTGCTGTAACTGCTAAGACGCATGTATTTTGCCTACTTTATTAGGCAAGTGGTAGTGAAAATAAAATATAGCATTGTCATGGCTGAGGTTCTGAATCCAGTGAGTCAACTAATGTCACTTACTTTGAGCTCACATATCTTTAAGCCTTTACATCCCGAGTTATTTTTGAAAAATTGTTCCCAAAATAATCTCATTTAATGCTTGATTGGATTGACACGTTGAATAAATGCCCGAAATACATTTGGAATAATACATGTATTTGTATAGCATTCACAAGCATTTGTTCCATTCTAGAGACAGTTGGCTTCACTGCACTGTGATCATCGCAAACACCTCTTTGAACGCTTAACCTATAGCATACATATATACAGTGGAATCTCTTTGATTACGTTTCTGCAAAATACGTTTTTCAGTCTAATACGTTTTTGTTTTATTCCCGGCCAACATCCCTTGGAAATAATGCATTTTCATGCGTTTAATATGATCACATTTTTGCACAAGATTTGATAATACGACCCGCGAAAGTGGATGTTGACAGATATATCTGGAAATCCTGCGTTTATTCTTTGCTTCAGTACGCTAGCTCGCATCGCGTTCCAACAACCCACGATCTGCGCGTTGCAGAGCCGCTGAGGCCACAGCAACATCAGTTTGGCGGCGAAAAGATCGCTGCAAGGCAATCTTCGATATATATATATATATATATATATATATATATATATATATATATATATATATATATATATATATATATATACCGGGTGTCCCAGCTATCTTTAGCCAAGGGTTAAAAAATACAATATTAGAGGCAGGCGAGTGAAATCAGTTGCAAATTGCTGACAGCCACCTTGTGCGCTACAGACAATTTTTTGTTTTGTAATTAACTAATTTGTTAATTAGGACAATTTAACTAATTTCTTAAATATTGACTTTAGGCAAGAAATGCTGCTTGCAAAGTTCGAGAGCGTCTTCAGAAACCCCAATCGCATCATTTGCGATAAAGAAAGTCTCACGTATACCATTTTTTCCAAGCTGCAAAGAAAGCCCGCGAAATACAAAAAGAACCACGTGACTAGCGCGCTCGCGCGCTGCGAGAATGCTGCCCTCAGCCGAGGTTTGAGCGAACGAAATCACCTGCGGCCGGGACTCGCCGGCTCCGTTGCAGCGGTAGGCCTATAAGTTGGCGGTGGTTTCTTGGCCCGTTGCCAGCCAGCTGCACGCGTGACGGTGCAAGTTGTAGCGAGCGCGGGCCAAGAAACCACCTCTCTATAGCCTTGCGCTCTCTATAGCCTTCTAGTGGGTCGTCCCCTTTGGCTCTTCGCGCTCGCGCTCTGACTCCGTGTTTTTGCCTTGACTGTCGCCATTGCATATCGTCGCCGACTACCGTCCAATAAACGCCTCAACAAATTGGTGGAGAGTGCTGTGCTCCTATTCGCTGCCCCTGGAGCTGAGATCCCGTACCCTACCAACTACCATGCCTCAAGACGCTGCTCAGCAAACGTCTCCTTCCACAACGACCGCATGCCCCGGTGTCCCACGCATCCGCGACCCTCCTATCTTCACCGGCGCGGATGGGACCGATGTTGAGGACTGGCTTGCGATGTACGAGCGTGTGAGCGTACCAAACAAATGGGACGAGGCAGGCAAACTCAGCAACCTGGTTTTCTACCTCGCGGGTGTGGCGGGCCTGTGGTACAACAACCACACCATCGAGTTCCCCACGTGGTCTGCTTTCAAGACCGCCATCATCGATGTTGTTGGCCGCCCTGCCGTTCGTAAACTGCAAGCCGAACAACGTTTACGTGAACGAGCTCAGCAGACCGTGAGGTCTTTTACGAGCTACATAGAAGACATCCTGGACTTGTGCAAGAAGGCTGACGCGGCCATGCCTGAGTCTGACAAGATCCGCCACGTTCTGAAAGGCATCGACGACGATGCCTTCACTATGCTGCTCGCCAAGAACCCTCGTACTGTGGCCGAGGTGATCACGCTCTGCCAAAGCTACGAGGAGCTGCGCCGGCAGCGACTGCTGACCCGTCGACCTCCATCACGCGACGCCGATCTCGCAGGCTTGTCGGCCATTTCTGATCAGTCCGCCTTGCTCGCCGAGATCAAATCATTCGTGCGCGAGGAAATTGCCCGCCAGTTCTCCCTACTGGCCTTCCCTCACCCGCAGCATGTTGAACAGCCGTCGACCACGCTGCTGGCTCCCTTACGCCGCGCTATTCAGCAGGAAATCGCGGAGGCCATGCCGGACTACCACCAGCCCCCTCCGGCACCTGCGCCGCTCAGTTACGCGCAGGTTGTAGCCAGGTCACCCCAAGCGATTCCTGTGGCTGCCCCACTTACTTACGCCGAAGCCGTCGCCAGACCTCAAGCCTTCGAAGCGAGTGGGCCGGCTGCGTTTGCCGACGCCTACATAGGTCACCGATGCAGCCCATCATGCAGTCGTATCAGCAGACCCCTCGTCCACCGCGTCCTGCTCCATAGATGGGACCTACCCCGGCGAACCGATGGCGCACTTCTGACAACCGCCCGATCTGCTTCGCGTGTGGTTGCGCCGGTCATGTCGCCCGCTATTGCAATCGAGTGCAGCCGCCTCGTGTAGCCTCAGCCATCCCCAGCCAGTCAAGCCGCCCGTATTACGATTCACCGCCGCCTATGTCACCGTCGTCTCGCCCAGCTCCATCTACCCGCCGTTCGCCGTCACCACGACGCCGATCACTGTCACCGATGCGGCCACGGCCGGTTCCACGTGACCAGGAAAACTAGTCGTCGCAGTCCACGAGGCAAGGGCTGCGACGCTATCGAACTGCGAAAGCCCTCAACGAAGCCCATCGAACGTGTTAGACGTGTTTGTGGACAGTGTACGCGCATCTGCCCTTATTGACACTGGAGCCGCCGTATCCGTTATTGACGCCAAACTTAGCCGACTACTGCGAAAAGTGACGACGCCACTTCCCGGGCTCTCCCTGCAGGATTTCCAGATATATATCGGTCAACATCCACTTCGCGGGTATACATACATATATATATATATATATATATATATATATATATATATATATATATATATATATATATATATATATCTTGCCGCTCTAAACTCAGTGGCCTCCTCCCTCTCTGGCGGTTGGTGGAAGGGGGGACATCTCACTCAAGCTTAGTACGATATCATGTCGCTATGCGCTTTCTGATTTCTTCTTTCGATTACAAGATGCGCAGTCATTGTTTAAGGTATTCCACAGAAAGTACCCTGCAGGTTTACGTGAATATGCGTAACCATTGCGCCACTTGCTAATTTTCGTCGTCTGTGATGCTGCTGCACTTAGGAGTTGCTGTCTCTGTTTTACTTGTTAAAACGATGCAACGTACGATTGAAGATGAGCAAGTGGAGCAGTGCTTGCGCAATCTCATGTGTGTATCCATTTATTATCCAAAGAAGTTTCTTTGCATGGGTAAGCTCCTCTGTTCTTAATTTAGATGGTGATATGCAGGGCCGTAGCCAAGGGGGGGGGGGGTAGGGGGGTTCAAACCCCCTCCCCCGAAATTTTTCAGTTTTGCTTGCGTATATACACACGCACACATACAAACGCACGCACGAACATACATAAAGTATGGTTGACCCCCCCCCCCCCGAAAAAAATTTCTGGCTACGCCCCTGGTGATATGCTCTTTTGTGGGTGTGTTGAGATAAGGACAGACCAAGGGGGGTCCCGACTATTTTTGTTTTGCACGAAATTTTTATACGAGCTGGGTAAATGTCTCCATAGAAAGGAATGAACCTTACTTTTGCGAGAATCACCACAAATTTCTAGGAAAAGTTCGTGTTTCACTGCAGGTGGAAAAAGGCACTTCTGCAACTTGCAGATTTGTCCAGTTTGGAGGTCTGTCATTAAAAAATTAACACATTGTTGACGTCAATGTTAATTTTTCATAAGTCTACGCTAATGCTTCTATCGGTCTACGGAAACTTAATTTATGTGACGCACAGTGCATTTTTGAAAAATTGCCGAACTTGATTTCTGAGCGACTGCCTCTGGCTGACTCCGAATTTGGGGGCTATTTTTCACAATTTTCGCTAAAGTGCTGAAGCTGAAAATATTTCTGACAAGTCTACGAAAGGTTGTTTGCTAACAAGAAAGCATGTGACTGCGTTACATACATCTTTCATTATGAATTCTCATAAATGGCATATATGATTAGTAGGCATATACAATATGCATAATATCACTATATCGAAATGCTGCCTTAGAAGAGCTTAAATGTGAGTTGTTGTATGAAATCAAAAGTAGCTAGACGATTGGTAGAGTATTTACTGTAAGTACGTGCGAACAGTTTCTGAAAAAGGCCCGCCTGTCAACTTCGGCAGTGCTCGCACGCAGGCAACCAAAGGGTGCGCTACCAAATCAGTGAAGCTGAAGCAGATAGAGGAAGCTATTTTTCACAAAGGCGCTCCCTGATTTTCGAAGGAAGATGTCCTCTCTTGAAATAAGGGTAAACAACGCTATAGGTTAAGACGAATGGAACAAAAACACACTGCGCTTGGACTGCACTTCTAAGTGTCGCATGCATTCCTTCTTTTCGTCTTAACTTCTCGCACAGTTTAGTCTTCTTTCAGTATGATCCAACGAACCAGACAAATCTTAATGCTGTCCATGTGTATTCGTCTTCTGATATAGTTAATTATTACGATGACAATCTCTCCACGTGCTCCGCAAGAAAAAAAAAAACGCCCAGATGATATTAAACACTCCGGAGAGTCTTAGAATAAATATGGCTTGTGTTCTTTGCAGCTAAATCTAAAAAGCGTCAAGTCTCAAGAATGACCAAATGATAAAGCGGGAAAGAAAGGGGGCGGTGTGAGGGGGGAGGGGCCCCCTTTATATTTTTGAACCGGGCCCTCCGCACTGTTAATCCGGCCCTGATGGCGTGAACATGCGCTGCAGGGCACACACAAATGGAAACAGATAGCTTCAACTATTTGGGTCAGGTTTAAAAAAAAGATAAAATGCTCGACCCCTCCCCTCTTCTTCTTTTTTTTTGTGATCTCTTGTGTCATTGTGGCCCTCTCCACGCCTCTAACCCCGCGTTTTTTGATCCCCCCACAACTACAACGTAACCAGCCTAACCCCTACCGACTAAGGGGACGCGCTTCACACCCCGCAAGAGCTCTCAGGAGAAACTGGCGGCAGCGCCCCTGGGCCCCTGGCGCTCAAGCAGTCAACGCGGAGAGGGCAGCGGCGACAAAGCTCCAATTTCGGAACTTTACTGACCCGCACGTCAGTGGTGCGGTTGACTGTGCGGACGATTCCAACTGTTGACGGCCGTCGGATTCTGCAACCATAGCGAGATAAGTCTGTGATCTTCCAGTTGTATCTGTACTCTTTGCATTGCAGTTTGTTTGAATTTATTTGTTGTCTCAAAGCGTGGAATTCCAAAACCACGCTGAAGCGCGGTACGAGTTGAGTTGGTCGCTGGTGTGCTGTGGCGTGGAAGTTTACTGCCAAAGCGTGCTTTAAGTGTTTGTGTGCGACTGCCAAGAAGCTAGCCTCAGCATGACTCGTGTACTTGTTGCCGGAGACTCGATGTTGAGGGACCTCGCAGGGTCTTTCACATTGAGCCCCACGACACATGTCGAGGTTCGCTCATTCAGCGGTGTGCGGATTGAGAAATTGTTCCCTTTGATTGCTCAGTGTCTGGCAGACGTGCAGGTGATCGCTCTTCATGTTAGCACTAATAACGTCGGCGAAGAACCACTCACGCTGATTGCCAGGTTCCGAGCTTTGATATCCAGTGTTCTAGACGTGAATCCGTGTATCCGTGTGGTAGTGTCTGCAATTCTGCCGAGGCAGGCGTGTTTGCAAAAAAGTCACAGTTTCGCCGCAAGGGCGAAGCAATGAATGCGATAGCAAGAAACTAATGCTATACGAAGTGAGGCTCGCCAATGGATACTCTCAGTTTGAACAGCGCTTCTGTTGCAAAGGCGGCCGAAGCAGCGAAGGAAACTAGCGTGCTTCAAGTGTCGAGCTGTGACACTTGATAGTTCGCGCTCATCTTCTATTTGTTCGTTTGGCGGCGTCTCTGAGCTCGAGTGACATTCGTACGCGCCGTAACATGAGCGCGGACATCACGGTGAAAGCGTGAAACATTCCTCTACCCCTCGCCACGAGAAAACCGCGCGAGCAGACAGCGGAAGGGCAAGCTTCTCCCATGCGCAAATATAAGAAGAAGCGAGCGAGCTCCCCGACGACGACTTTTAAATGCGCCCGGCGGGCTCCTAGCGCCACCTCGCTGGTAATGAAGAAACGCTTATTATCGCCTGCTGTCTCTGAGTCCGTCCAGCGCTAAATGGTGTGTATATAACGCTCGCCGTTAGCTACGTGGAGGATCTGCGTTTCGTGCGTAGTGGATAGCGCCGCTCGCTGCGGAGCAAGAGGTCCCTGGTTCGATTCCGCGCTTCGGAAGCATTTTTCTGAGTTATTTTCTTTGGGGCCTTTATATATATATACATACTTATACATATAATGCAAATGGGCGCTGTCTGTTCAAGAATTGGAGACATTCAACACGGATGCCGGGGAGACGAATGTCATTTTGCAGGCGCTGTGCCACAAGAATGGCTACGTGTACGTGGACGGCACTCGCGACTTGACGGGGATGCTGAAGGCTGACGGCGTTCACCCGACGAAACGTGGTAGCCAGGTGAGCGACTTGCACGTGGCTATATGTATTGTTGAATTCTGTGGTGCGCGCGCTGTTGTGGCGTGCCCACCACGCACACACACCACGAAACACGAAATCTCTATAAAACGTTTTATAGAGGTTTATATATAGATGTTTTAAACGTTTTAAAGACGTTTTATAGATGTTTTGTGTTTCATGGGATGGGCACGACCGTGAACCAAAACTTCGTTTCACGCGCGCTGCACCCGCTGTTTAGCTCGGGAGTGCGTTACGCCTGATTTCTTTGTTGTCTCGGGTAAGCTCTCCACGGCCCCGCACGCTAGGCTTAACGATCAAGCGTCGGTAGTCGCTGTGGGCGATCAAAGTTGAGGGTTTGTATCGATCGAGTCAACGAAACATTGTGCGGTTAATTGTTGCATTTACAAGGGGTGACTGAAATGCTTAACAAAACGAGAGGGCGGAGCCCCTCCTTAAGAAATGGCAGAGGGGGGGGGGGGGAGGCAGCCCCCCTGACTTTAATCCCTCATTGCACTACACTAGAGTGTGGTTCATGGTTTTCGATATCGCGCACGTGCATGGAAATGCATGGTGTAACTGTATTAAGCGTGCACCGACGAAGACGAAATACTAGGGATGGGCGAATAGTAAATTTGAGGTTCGAAGCGAATCCGAAGCGAATAGTGATTTGGTCGAATAATTTCGAATCGAATAGTTCGAATAGTATTTACTGTATATTATTAAGAAAAATTAGCATTTTTGTCATGACCCTTGCACAGTATTTTTTAAGGATTGGAACTAGGTATGAGTGAATGTCACTTTTTTGGTTCAAGTGGAAGCAGCCTTGAATAGCATCAAGACAGGGGCGTAGCCAAGGGGGGGGGGGGGTTCAACCCCCCCCCCCCCCCGAAATTTTTCAATTTTACTTGCGCATATATACACGCACACATTATAACGCACGCACGAACATACATAATGTATGGTTGAACCCCCCCCCCCCTTCCGAAAAAAATTTCTGGCTACGCCCCTGCATCAAGATTTGAATAGCAGTAGGGTGCAAGTTATAAGTGGTGCAATATGTTACAAATTAAAAATTACTATACTTAGCGCATGTAAGCCCATATAACACGCTTTTAAACTTAAAAAAACATGTACATTCTACCTTGAAGTGTGGCTTCGCGGCAGTGCAGATTTCCCCTGGATGGGTTGTTTCACGGCACAGCAACCGGACGCTGCAGTGAAACCACCTTTACAGGGAGTTATGTGCGGTCAAATGTATACATATATTCGTTCATTTCGAATACTTCGAAATTTCGAATAATCTAAATTCGTGTCCAAGCGAATTCGAATACTTTAATATTCGTTCGAATATTCGAAACGCCCGAATATTCGCCCATCCCTACGAAATACGAACAAAGGATCAATAAATTTTTTAGTTGCCAGTAAGCGGTTGTCCCGTGTTCCTTTATCCGTTTTTCGTCTGTGCGCGCTTAACACAGTTGCACCATGCATTTTAATAGCCGTTCGACGTATAGTTTCTGCGCAGTGTGTTACCGCGGTGAAGTCCGCATAAACAAGGAGGTCCGAAAAGTTGGTCGGCGGCTTTTCGCTACGGGCCGTACTCTCTGTTTCCGCGTTAATTCGATCGTTATTTCGGCGCCGCAGGTAGGCGGATGTTAACCTTTGAACATTTGCATGTTTACCCCTAAGTAGCATGCCTCGACAGTCAAATCGCGCGGCTGCCTGTTGGTCATGTTTTGCTCACGTACATCCTTTAAAAGCGTTGTTCTGGTTACAGTGCGGTACCGCTTATAGTGCTGATATTTGCTACATCGGCAGCCTACGTTAAAAGTGGACTATGCCGTATATTCATTTGTCACAGTGAGGCCCGTAGCCAGGAATTTTTTTCGGGAGGGGGGGGGGCACTTGCTGAAAGCCTTGACTATTTGAAAAAAACGCCTATTTTCATTATTTATTTTCGGTAAAACACCATGTATCATAAAAATTTCGGGGGGGGGGGGGTGCGCCCCCCTCCCCATCTGCAACCATGTGTTTTTGTTGCAAAAGGCCTTAGTGGCAAAGGACTTTTGCAACAGAACCTCCCTTACTACGGGTTGCAGAGTAAGGGAGCTGAAAAAGAACTACTGAGAAAGCCAGTGACGGCACCTTATGAGCACAACCTCTGCCATTGCTTGATAACTGCCTGGTGTAGATGCACTGTTTCAGGGCCGTACCCAGGAATTTTTTTCTGGGAGGGTTTGTGTGTATAACGGCTAACTTTGGCAACTGGTGGTTGCTGTGAAGGCGTGTAAATATTTTACTATCACCCCAGAAATTAAAGCATGAAAAAATTTCGGGGGGTGTCAGAACCTCCTTAATCCACCCTTAGTTACGGCTCTGCAGTGTTCTCTGCTGTTCTATGCCACAGAGAAGCTGGCGCAAATGTGCTGGGCAGTTTCAGAAATGCGTGGAAAACCATTTTACACATCTTGTACACTGGCATGTTGCTGCCCTGTGAAAAGTGTTATGTTGCCCAAGTTAAGAGGTGAGTGAATGAACATCTTAGAGAGCATAGTGCACCTGTGCCAGCTTTTGTGTGGGGGAGGTGAAGGGGCACTTACCTTTCTGCTACTGCAAGAGGTGTCTGTGAACTCTATTGTGTCATTCATGCTGGAAGACTAAGAGTTGTACGAAGCATTTTGCTTTAAAAAAATAAATAAAAAAGTGTGAGGTTGCATTTGCACTCGTTTGGTTTATTTGTTCAAAACAAAAAAAAAGGACCAAGAAGACGACTATTGACAAGAAAAATTGCCCTATTCTCGGGCATGAGGGGCATTACATGTTTGTTGGCAGTTTGTGGAGCACACCTTATACTGCCTGCACAGTTCAGGCTGCTCTGTAGCAATTTACTACTAATCTAATTGTGCCTGATTATGTATGTGCAGTCGAACCTGACTATATCCAACTGGGCTGAATTAAATTATTGTTTATATCAAACTACTATTGAACAAGTCAGTGCATAGGAAAATTTATGGCTACATTGAACAAAAATAGCCAGAACACTTGATATATTGAACATTGGGCAGTGGGAAATGGCTCAAGAAGTTGGCTTTTGCTCACAGGAGGAGACTTTCCTGCATGCATTTACGAGAGTGAGCAGTGTGATTGGGACGGCGGTATGGATACCGCATTTTCTCACCTGCAACTCTCCTCTGCCTATAAACCCCACCACTGGCCACAAACTA
The DNA here is from genome assembly GCF_013339695.2 of Rhipicephalus sanguineus. NCBI lineage: Eukaryota > Metazoa > Arthropoda > Arachnida > Ixodida > Ixodidae > Rhipicephalus > Rhipicephalus sanguineus. The sequence continues at coordinate 27,874 of NW_023614609.1, forward strand.
CTCGGGAGATTGTGGCATACACATTGAGAGACGTGAGGCAGCAAGCAGTCAGGCAGTCTACAGAATTCTCTCAGCATGATGTCACTGTCTTGGGTATCGGCACTTGAAACTTCATTTATTATTATTATTATTATTATTTAAAAGTACCTTACAGGCTCCACGGGGAGCATTGAGTAAGGGGAGCATCACAAAAAGAAATGTAGAAGAAAGCGATACATGAGTATGAACACTGCAACACTAACGTACTTGTGAGACAATGAAACAAATTGACTTACATGGCAAAATAATACTAAGAATAACACTAACTACTCACTAACAGCTCAATAATACGAAAACAATACTCAGAAAAAATAAGAATATAGGACACCAACTATTAACTAACAGAACAATACTAAGAAAGCAATACTCAGAGAGAGAAATGAAAAATAACATTCATTGTTGCAATAAGAGCGGCACGTAAGTCGCGTCAAAAAAAACAAAAAAAAGAGAAAGAAAAGAAAAGTACATCACTTGTGCAATCATAGAAACAAGAAAACAACAAAAAGGATTATAACGGAAGCAATGCTAAAATTAAGAGAAATGCAACCTAGATACCGAGCAACTTCCAGTAAAATACAAAAGAAGTGTGTAGCACGGCGTTTGGTACATTCTTCACACAATAAAAAAAAAGGAATTCCATGACACGATATGGCTCGATGTACAATGTGATGATTGTGAATATTTGTTACGATGAATACTGTAGGGCCAAGAGTTGCCTAAATTTATCCTTATCTGCTTGTGCACAGTGTCGTTTGAAAGAGAGTTCCATAACGAATGCCTCTTGGCAAAGCCGAGAAATTAAATGCTTCATTTGCTGGCGTAGTTGTCAACGGAGGCATTGGAAAAACTTTTCTCACAAAAAAAAAGGACACTTGTTGCTATCATCATCATCATTTGACTGAACGTATACAGCAGTAGTTTCACAAATGCTTGTTCGCAGAAATGTATGTGCCCAACTTGTCGAATGGGCCGTGCTGCAATTTTGGAACCTCTGGGTTCCCACCTAGCTAAGGTGTGGAGAGAGATAGAGAGAAAAAAAAAAGCTTGCGCATCATTGACTGAAACTTTCATTATTGTGGGAGTGTGAAAGGGCAAACATGTTGTAATCTATGGATGTTCTCTGGGGAAGCCAGATTTCTTTGTTGCCATGAGAATTTCATTCTTGGTTCCTTCGTTATTAATGTGTTCAACTGTAAATGTGCTCCTCTGTGTTTCAGCTTCTGGGGTGCCTACTGCGTGAGGCCATCAAGCGCGCATGCGAGGAAGCAAGCCACGATGGTGCAGTATGCCAGCAGCGCCAGGAGGAAGCGGAGCACAAGGAGCTTCGTTTCCAGTATGGTGACCAGGAAAAAGTGCTGGCACAGCACTGGACTAACCTAACCAATTTTCCACTTCTTTCTGCAGACCTGGCAGTTGCTGCAGCCCCTTCATCTCCGTGCAAGGAGATGTGGGCAGATGTAGTGCGTAGGTCTGCTTCTGCTACCATGATGGCAGTGACACCGAAGGTCACAGTAGCAGACGCTGCTCATGGGTATCCTCCGCTGCCAATAAGTGCAGGGGCAAGCACCAGGGCTTCGACTGGGACTGTTGATGCGCAAGTGAAACGGCGCCCTGTGCATGCTCCTGCACTTGTTGGTGGTGTGTGGATACACCACAAGGTGACAAAGACTGGGAGTGCTGCCGTGCCACTGCCCGCTGCTGCTTTTGAGCTGGGCCCAGCTTCTGACTGTGGGCCACCTGACGCCTGTGGCGTGACGTCCAAGGCGAGCCCCCGGTCAGAAGGTGGGATCCTGCGCAAGGGCGGCAACGCAGCCTACCCCAGCGCTTCCTCACCTCGTGGTGAAGGCCATGCTGAGGAGCAGGAGGCAGGATCGGCAAAAGTCGGGAGCAAACGTAATAAAGGGTGCAGGAAGAAGAATCCTGCAGGTGCTCCTGCACTTGTTGGTAATTTGAGTGTTTGCCACAAGGTGACAAAGACTGGGAGTGCTGCCGTGCCACTGCCCGCTGCTGCTTTTGAGCTGGGCCCAGCTTCTGACTGTGGGCCACCTGACACCTGTGGCGTGACGTCCAAGGCGAGCCCCCGGTCAGAAGGTGGGATCCTGCGCAAGGGCGGCAACGCAGCCTACCCCAGCGCTTCCTCACCTCGTGGTGAAGGCCATGCTGAGGAGCAGGAGGCAGGATCGGCAAAAGTCGGGAGCAAACGTAATAAAGGGTGCAGGAAGAAGAATCCTGCAGGTGCTCCTGCACTTGTTGGTAATTTGAGTGTTTGCCACAAGGTGACAAAGACTGGGAGTGCTGCCGTGTCACTGCCCGCTGCTGCTCTTGAGCTGGGCCCAGCTTCTGACTGTGGGCCACCTGACGCCTGTGGCGTGACGTTCAAGGTGAGCCCCCGGTCAGAACGTGAGGTCCTGCACAAGGGTGGCAACGCAGCCGACCCCAGCGCTTGCTCACCTTGTGGTGAAGGCCATGCTGAGGAGCAGGAGGCAGGATCAGCAAAATTGTCGCACAGCCACGTTTGTACAGGTGGGGGAAATCTGTCAGTAGGTATGAAGTTTAATACCTATAAGGAGTTTAATGCTAGCTATGAGGTATGGAAAAAGGAAGGGTTCCATCCATTGCGTATAGGTAGATCAGATAAAAACCCGTTTTGTGTTGAAAAAGATGTAAATGAAGCGGACTTTCCATACATTCGAGTTAAGTTTGCTTGTTGCCATGCAGGGCACCCAAATCCAAGAGGTCAGAATATTCGGCCCAATCAGCACTTCAATGGTACAGGATGTAATGCTGAACTTAAGCTTGCGCTGCGGTCTACTCCGCAGCTGTATTATGAAGTTATAAGTGTCGTTGATGTGCACAACCATAAAGTAGGCCCCGAGATTTTTGTATGGTATACTAAGAATCGTGCACTGACAGCTTCCGAAAAAGAGCAGCTTAAAGACTTGATTTCCTGTAATGCGAAATCTAAAGACATAAAGGATGCCGTTCTGAGAAAAATGGGAAAGTACGTTACCTCACAGGACATTAGGAACTTGAAGCATACAAATGTTCAAAAAATACAGGACAGTGCACATCATGGAGCCCTTCTGCAAGAAAAAATTAACGAATTGTTTTCCGAAAACTCCGGATGGAAAGTCCATATAGAAAAAAATGCAGGAAATGATCTCTTGTATATATTGCTTCAGTCAGAGCATATGGCCCAGTTACTAGAAAAATATCCTGAAGTGTTGTTCTTCGATGGTACATATAAAGTCAATAAAGAAGGGTTTGTCTTGCATTCGGTACTGTGTGAAGATGGGACTAGCCATGGTAGGCCTGTATGTTACGCATTTGTTCAGCGGGAGACGTCAGAAATATTAAACTCCTTCCTGGAGACATTCCTACGTTTGAATCCTGTTGTAAAGGAGAAGTGCAAAATTGTGATAATGGATAATGATTTAAAAGAAATTAATATAATTTCGCAGCTTCTGCCCGGATGTAGAATCTTGTTGTGTTCATGGCACGTGTTAAAGTATCTACACACCAAGGTGATGCAGCATAAGTCAGACAGCCTGGATAAAAAGTATGTAAAAGAAATAATTACGAAACTGGTTTTTGCACATACTGAGCATGTATATCAAGAGCGTTTGCAAGATTTGGTGGAAGAACTTGAAAATGACAAAACCCTCCTGGAGTACTTTTATAAAAATTGGCACAGTTGCAAGAGCATCTGGGTTCATGCTTATCGTGCTAATGCATGTACTTTAGGAAATAATACTAACAATCGAATGGAGAGCCATAATCAAAAGTTAAAGAATTATCTAACACGTGACATGCACTTAGTGGAAGCAGTGAAAGCTTTGATAAGGTATGTAACTCATGATGTTCTTGCAGTCCGCCACACACAGTATAAAGAAGTGAAAATTTGCCTTGACACCAGTAAGGTTGATAAGTTTTGCATGGAAGTGTCAGCAAAATGCACCGAATATGCTAGGAGATTGGTATGTAAAGAATATGGATTGTATATGAAGAATCCAGGAGAATGTTTTGTCTCTGATGGGAAATGCACCATTTTCATTGGCAGTAAGCTTTACGAAGTTAGCAATAATATGAGGACATGCATATGCACATTTCACGTGCAGTACCAGCTGCCTTGCCGACATATTCTTGCAGCTAGATCAGAAAATAATATGAAACTTTTTGATGAAAGTTGCGTGTCAAAGCGCTGGCTAAAATCTGATTTTGTGCAGACTGACCTAACAGTGTCACCAGACAAATTAAGCATTTTAAAAACAAGTGTGGCAAAAAAGGCGCAGCCAAAGCTTGATACAGCCGAGGCTAGGTATAAATATGCATGTGCACGTCTGTTAAAACTTTCACAGGGAGTTGCTAATGTACTTGCAGAATGTAGTGCAACTGAACTTCATGAAAAACTTAGCAAGTGTGAGGATTTCTTCCATAACCTTTTGACTTATCCTACAAATATGAAATGTGATTCACAGCTTTCTAAAATGATGCAGTATAATGAACGACCAAGTGATGAAGAAAAATTAAGCAATTCGCTAAGTGTAGACCTGACCGATGATGTATTGGCCGAGTCTGTAGATAATAACTGTACAAAGAATGGCTCCACAGAAGATAAATCTGAATTGAAGCAGCAAGCTGATCGAGTTAAATCAGATCCAGAAGATATAACTAACTTTACTGTAGTCTCGCATGAAAATAAAGTATGTCAGGTTCTTGCGAAGACATCAGACCCCAGCTCCATGCCTGGTAATTCTGCGCAGCAACTGATGGTGCTTAGCATACCTCTAGTTAAATCTGCTCGCGGCCGACCACGTAAGAGAAAAGCACATGATGCAAAACGGGAAGAAAACAGACGATGTTTAGATGTTTCTAAAAACATTAAGATTAAACAGCAAGCTTCTTCATCAGTTGTTGTTGGTAAAACAGTGGAAGAAATTAGTGACCCCATTGCGGACGCTATTCTTGGTTCAGGTAATTGCAATCCGTACAGAATAAGTTCCTCCGATTTAGCGGCCTTGCGAGGCACAGGGTGGCTGTCAGATGCAATTATAAATGCAGCGCAATATATTATTTCTCGCCAGTTTCCTGGTTTGTGCAATTTTCAGGATGTTCTTCTTGGGGAGAGCGCGAAATTCAAGAAACGAGACAAATTTATTCAAATTCTGCATATTCACAGCCATTGGGTCACAGTGACAAACTGTGGAGCCCCCGACAACAGTGTTTTTTTGTACGATTCATTAGACCAGGACATAAAGCAGAGTGTAGTAAATCAAGTAATGAATATAATGAGTCTTGCTTCAAACACTCTTACCATTCACGCGAAGGCAGTACAGCGTCAAGAGAACTTTTACGACTGCGGTGTTTTTGCCATTGCTAACGCATTCACTATTGCATCTGGCGTCGACCCGTGCACCGTTGCTTTTGACAAGACCTTAATGCGCAGTCATTTAATATTATGTCTGGCAGACAATGAAATGGTGCATTTCCCTGTTACTACGGTGCAAGTGCCTAGGGTGAAAACAAAATCAAGTTGCTTCTTAGTACAAAAATGATGTTTAAATTACACCGTTTAAGTTAAACCATTTCAAAATCAGCCTTAAACTGAAACCCCACAGTATTACAGCCATTGATTTTAGGCCTCTCTATGGATCCCAGCTCTAGCTTATTAACACTCTGTCATAAAAAGAAGTCCTGCTCCTCAGCCATGTCCTTGAATGTCCTTTGATAGTGAAAGGGCACTGCAGGTGTACTTGCTTTGGTTAATTAAGTGCTCGTGGATAAGCTTTTTGAAGCAAGTGAAGTTGGGAAGTAATTACAGTAAAAGCTCATTAATTCGTTCTCTCGGAACCGGAAAAAATATCCAAATTAACCAAATTCCAAATTATCGAAAGTACCAAGAAAAGAATGAAGAAATGTCTATTGCGTCAATAAACTTTCATTTTCTTGATGAATACATAAATCCAGCACTTTGCATAAGAGCAGTTTAAAAGCCGCAATTTTTGCCAGTCGCAACTTTGTTCACAATGTGACCACGGCTCAAGACTTCCCTGTCTTAACTTACCTGACACGTGCTGACCCGAAATTGACCAGAAAAGTTGTTACCGTATGGTTTGCGCTGATGGCAAATTGCGCCGTTTCGTTTCGGTTGCCCGCGAACGTCGTGTTTGCTCCTTTGCATCGCACAATTGCGGCACTTCGGGTTTGGCGCGCTCCGAGAAGTGTCTGAATTAACTGGATTGCCGCCAAATATGACTGAATTAACGAGAGTTTGATGCCATTAAACGATGCATATGCTGGCCAGGAGCAGAGAAAGCGTCTGAATTATCCGATTTTCCGAATTAACGGGTGTCGAATTAACGAGGTTTTACTGTATCTCTGAGAGGTTGCTGTGGTCAAGGAATGTTCTACTTTTGCTACTAAAGTCATCAGGTGCGCATAGGTCGGCAAAAAATGTAGAGCTCACTCAGACTCACTCATGAAATATATTTTGCCTTTAAGCTCACTCAGACTCAGACTCACCAAAATTTTCCTCAACTAGGACTCATTCGTACTCAGACTCAGTGAAATGTTTCTCAGCCGGACTCACTCGGACTCAAACTCACCAAAATATTACTCACTCGGACTCACTCAAACTCAGACTCATGGCTATATCTGAGTCTGAGTGAGTCAGAGTGAGTCGACTCATGAGTCCGTTAGCGTATAATTGGCTTTTTTGACTATGGTGTGAATGCTCTTAAACACCAATATCTCGAATATTTGGTGCTCTACTTGGCGCCTTTTGATCTCGAACCTTGAAATGTGAGTTATTAGTGGTTGCAATTCAGTAAGGACATTTTTATTGAAAATGGTGACTCACACGAGATATTTTTATCAAGAACTTCCTGTGAAAAAGGTTGCAGGGGAGCAGGTCAACCTGCCCCCCCCCCCCCTCTTCTACGTAACTCACGCCTCTGATTAATAAATAATGAGCTGGCATATGAACGCCAGTGCTTTCAAGTATGTGTGCGTCAGCGGGAGCATAAAAGTGAGCCGACATAAGGCTGATAGTAATGCTGAAGTTGTGTAAATAGAACCATAGGCCGGCAAAGAATTGTGGAGCTCACTCAGACTCACTCAAGAAATATATTTTGCGCTTAGAGCTCACTCGGACTCGGACTCACCGAAACTTCCCTCTACCGGACTCACTCGGACACAGATTCACTAAAATTTTTCTGATCCGGACTCACTCGGACTCACACTCACCAAAATATTACTCACCCGGACTCACGGCTCGATCTGAGTCTGAGTGAGTCTGAGTGAGTCGACTCATGAGTGAGTTTGCCGACCTATGGCTCTGATGCAGCATCAAGTGCACTGATGCTGCAGTTGACATTTGCAATGATGTATGGTAATTTGCATTTGTGTTTTAAAATGAAAAAATATTTTTGCATTTCTTATGTGCTTCTGCCCCACAAAGATTTTGAATAGTGCATTCTTTGGCCTGTGTTATTCAGCAAAATAACTTAATGCAAGATTAGTTTGTCCGAAAAATAATGTTAAGCACTATACTATATGCATCTTGCTTATGGAAACTTAGTGGATGCAGAAAAAGTGAATCAGTTTTGATGCCTATTGGCCCATACAATGAGCTGCGTAAATAACACAGGCCAGAAATTTATTGTTGTGGTATTTTAGTGACAAAATGCATCAAAGCATGTCACAAATTTTTTATATACTCCAAGCATAAAAATTAGGGGTGTGCGAATATTCGAAATTCCGAATATTTTTCTAATAGTGTTTGCTATTAGATTCGATTCGCACTGGAATTTTTATATTCGAACTATTCGAACTTCCCAAAAACAAATACAGTCAACACCCGATTGAAAGTGACCCCTTCAAATTTTTAATATGCTTCACCACATCACACCCCGGTATTGCGGCAAAGCTGCCTTTCAAGCTCCGTTACGGTCGAACTTTGCCAAGAAGCAGTCAACGTCCGATTGGAAGTGGTCCCTAGATTTTCAATATGCTTCACCTCATCACACCCCGGTATTGCGGCAAAGCTGCCATTCAAGCTCCGTTCGAAAAATGTGGCAGAGGTGGGGGCTCAATTAATGCTGTTTTGGACCTGAAATTTGGGCAGGAAATGCGAAAAATCGGAAGCCGAAGCTTTTTAGCATCCAAAATTTCAGATGTTCTTATAATGTAGACGTCTAGGAGGCAGATTTGGAACTTGTCCGCCTCATCAGTTGGGCTTCCACAGAAGTTCCACAGAAAGAGGAGGAGAGGCTGAGGAAACGGCATCTTTGCCTATCACGTGTAAAGTGTTATCGGCAACACTTTGGTTGCACCAAACCATGTACATAAATACAATTCGACCTCTACATTGCCTCATTCTTGATAAGACAACTATGAAACACCACCCCGCCAGTGCTTCATCAACCTAGCGAAAAGAAACACTTTCATGTTGCTATCTCATAAGAATATGCTTAGGAATCTTCTCTTAACTTTTTTTTCTGCAATTTCGCTTCAAAGTATTCGAAAAATATTGTAGAAATATTCGAGAATTATTCGAAAAATATTCGATTCGATTCGCACTCACACTTCAATATTCGAATTCGCTTCGCACCCAAGATTTTGCTATTCGCACAGCTCTAATAAAAATATGTGAAAGCACTTGAAGGTACCCTAAAGGCAAATTGTAAGTCAACACGAACTGTTAACATACCAATCAAGAAATGTGTTTGTTTCATGGTAAGAAAATGCTTAATTTGAACAAAAATTACATTTAGTGGTCAGCATGCCACTACAAACATTCAAACCACCTGCCAACCAGGTCCTGTTGACATTTTCTTTTTACTGGCTGACGGTCCAGGCACCTGTGCGAAAGGCAGAAGCAGGTGGCAATGGAGCTATTGTTGTGAGCAGATACCACTGTCAGCAGCTGCAGATAAACTTCTATGATACTGTTGTAGAGTCGACTTGGGGGAAGCGGTCGCCGACCGCCACATTCTGTGTGATGATTGAAGCTAGTCATGGATTTCATTGATTTTTAGTTCAAGAAGGGGGACAAAAAGAAGCAAGTAGCACTTTATCCCACAATGTAATGCACTGGAATGATTACGATTGGCAGTTTAAGCAGCAGTGACATTTTCTGGGACTTGAATATGTCACCACACAGCAGAATATCCCTCTGGTGGTGCAAGCCTAGTCATAAATGTACTTAATTTCTCTGTGAACGAAGCCCTCGTGTAAATAATGCTGTTTAGGTGTTTTAAACATTCATTCATCATTCGAACCTAAGCATAAGGAGTTTTTTTCTTTGTGACTGAGTGCTTGAGTTCATTTGCTTAGTTGTACATCGTAGAAGCACATACTTTAGTAGAATGAACGGTGATGCAGGCCGCTGACCATAATTTTATATTGCTGTTTTCCAGCTGGAGATAAATTTTATAAGATCATACTACAATTTTAGGTTTTGTTATAATGTACCTCTCTTTTTGTACAAAAATCACAGTTAACACATCATTAATGTTCAGTACATTTCCTAAAGATCAACATCACTCCTAGTAAAAGTCCTAATGTTTGCTGTGACAGAATTCAATTCAATTAGCCCAGCTGCTATTTGATGCAGCAGTTTAGTGTGTGGCCTGTATTAGTTTCATACTACTCAAGTCTCTCGGCGGAGCCTGACCGCTAGAGAGCGCGTTCTCGGGTGGCGGATAGAGAAACGTTCCATGATGTGAAGTTGAGCAAAGCTGCTTCACTTCATGGTACAGGCATTGATGCCCGCGGACCAACAGGCATATAATGATGGTTCATAGTACCATATTTTCTGGTGTATAAGTCGCACCTTTGTATCAGAAGCACCCCCTACTTTTTACAACTTTCATGAGAAAAAATGATATATAAGGTGCACCTACTTTTAACTTGGTGAACCTGATAAAACACCATGACGCACGGAGAGTACATTCACTACAAAATGCGTAGTCCTGCGCGGCACTGAATATCCGCAAGCAGCAGTATAAAACTTGCAAGTAAAGCTGTCTTAATGCGTAGAAAACCAATATTTATTCCACTTCACTTGAAGCCGCATCATCCAGTGCACTGTCAAAAGTTCTGTTGCTTCGGTAGACAGCATCACTGGGTTGCCGTTGTTGGCCTCCGAGCGTTGTAAGCACCTGGTGTTGCCTTCATGACAATATAAGGCTAGGTTAGAATGCGTGAACAACGATCGCACTGCATGGCACCAAAACAGACGCATACAAAAGGTAAACGGTGATGGGAAGCTGGAAGCTGCGACCACTGCTGCACTGCCTTCAAGTCTCGCATGGAAACTGATGATGATAACAAAATGGTGCTTTCATTTTTGTAACTGGTAGATCGTGGGTGCTACAGTGTCAGAATTAAAGGTTGTGGTTGGTTGGTTAAGGTTTATCAATAGTCTTGAGATACTCGACCAGCGTGCAGTGGGGTGACCCTTTTATTTTGTGCATCAGTTCCGTGCGTTAACGCGTGAGTGGGGCGGCTGGTATTGCGGCCGTAATCTCCCTTGTCACTGCGCTGCTTTAAAGGGGTCCTGCAACACTTTTTGAGCATGGTCAGAAAGCGCTGCCGACCATAGTCGAGGCTCCCGAGAACATGCGACCGAAATATTAAGCGCAGCACATGCCCTGGAATTTACAATAAATTCTCAAAGTCAGCTAAACATCGCTCCCTCGTCTCTAGACAAATGATGCATTAGTCCACAAATAATTGCGTGTTTGTCCACAGTTCCAGCATTGGCTGATTTGAGCATGGCGCCCTTTTTAGTAACTGCGGCCGCCACGTGTCCACGTGCGCACGATCGCAGCGCACGTTTGAAGAAAAAAAGAAAGAAAAGGTGCTCAAGGCACGCGTGACATATCTCCTTCCCCCGTGCCATCCCTCCCTGCTTAGCTTCCAGCGCTTTTGTTGGGTCAAGGAAAGAGAGAAAGCAATTGCAGCGTGTGACAAATTTTTGTAACTCCGCTCATACTGGACGGATTCTACATATTTTTGCGGCGGTCGATTCGTGAGGCAATAAGCTTCTTTAGCGAAGCCATTCTGTGGGTACTTGGAAAAGTGTTTCAGGACTCCTTTAACAGCAAAGAGCCACCATCTCAGTCCGTGGTCGTTGTAATAACAAGAATAAATAACTTTACGAATGCTGTCAAGCGCAACTTATCATATTTGCGTATGTAATATGGACATATTGGTCAATCAAGATAGTGACTGTGTGTATATAATAAGACGCACCAGTGAAAATTTCTTTAAAAAGTAGCGTCTTATACAGTGGAAAATATGGTAGTATGCTGCTGTGCTTGCAGCCGTTGCTTTACACACATCTCATTAATATAAGTAATTTCTTATACTTAGACCTTGCGATGATTGAGTGACATCAGTGCGGTGTGCTTATTGCACTGTTGTGGTGTAGCGAGTGGTGCAAAATGTGGTGATATGGAAACGACAGCAGCAGCGCACAACAGACACATGCATCGGACTGAACAGGACGACATTGGCAGGGGTTGGCACTTGCGAGCGAAAAAGAGGTAAAAGAGATCACGGCCCATTATAAGGTGGCACGGCTGTCAGTAGAGGCAAAAAAGAGTAGAGAAAGACGATGGGGTGGAACGCAAGCAGGCTGACTCGGAGAACCCGGAGCGGGAGAATGCTGGTGTCAGGGTCCGTATTGTTGATTTACAGACTTAACACATAGGTCCAGACAGCGTCAAGGGGTCTCCAGACGTTCTCGGTACTGGGAGTTCATGGATCCAAGGTGTTCCTGTTCCGGCCACTGATCCTGGTCCTGAAACGCCTGTGGGGGGCTGACTTAGCCGTCCAGGTTGGTCTTCCTGGCGCTGGCCATCAGCCATGAAGACCATAACAAGGGCCTGCTGCCAGCCGCCATGTCCTGGTCCTGAATCGCCTGTGGGACTTCACCGTCTAGGTTGAAGATTGCGTTTCTGCTGCTGGTTGGCAGCCATGAGTCCATCACAAAGGCCGGACGCCAGCCTCCATGGTGCATATGTGGGCAGATCTTTATGCTCACGTTTGGAGGTTGCCAGCCCGCTATGAGTGAAGACTCACCTAAATGATAACCAAATAAATATGTTTATTCTCTCTCTCTCTCCTCTTTCCACGACTTCTGGGCAGGCTTGGCTCCTCGTCCACTTTACAAGTGTCGCGCGCCGCCAATGAATACACCTGCCAACAGTGAGTCCGCCGCTGCAGTCGTTGCCAGCATTGGAACTAACAGTGACCTTTTTGTTTTGAACATTTGACGGAGCTTTGTTTAATTATGTGCCTTGCTTGTCTTAGTAGTTTGGTTTACATTAGGTTCCTTTGGTTGCTTTTTTTTGTAGCGTTAGCTACACTTGCCTAGCCAGAGCCGATTTCGTGTGGAGGGTCATGAGCCGTGCTGCGCATGCGCGAGGATCAGCGATGTCACACAGCTGAGTCACCGGAGCTGCCATCTCACGCTCTCTCCGACACCGCCACTGCTTGTCTGCGCGTTCGGGAGGAGTGGCGTCGTAGGCGCGGCAGACAGGCTGGCGCCGGCGTGCGCACAGACTCCGCCGCCGCTGCTGGTCTGTGCTGCATTCAAGAGGAGTGACGTCGTAGCCATAGATAGAGTGGCGCCGGCGCGCGCGCAGCTATTCACCTTCGCTGTGCAGTCGCCGTCTGACACTGCGCTGGGGCCGCTTGATAGCGCCTCTGACTGGCGTTTGCAGGTGGGCGACGCCATGGAGAAGGAGAGCACAAATGCTGCTCGACGGCGTAGAAGAGCCGAGAAGCTTATCTCCTTGGATCCCGAAGTAGATGCCTGGCAATTAGCGGTTCAGCGTACGAAGAATGAACAGAAGGAGGCTAATAATCCTAGACAATCTGGAAAGCTAAGAATAATCAGCTGAACCTTTGCTAATGCTACGTGTATCCTGGCATAGCCGAGCTAAGCCACTGCAAATTTTTTTGTATTATTCCTTTCACCTTGAAAGTTACTTTTTAGTGTGAAAAACTGGCTTTTCCTGATCTGAGGCTCTGCTTCAAACAAACAAACCTGCTACACAGACAGCATGATGGCTGAATGACTACAGCTGCTTCAATGCCAGAGGTTGCAGCTTTGATGTCTGAGAGCAGCAGCTCCACTTCAGGTTGCTAAAATAAAAAATCATTCACTGTATATATTTACCTCATAGTTGGGGGTACTAAAAACAAGGTGAAGTAACAAATTCGCACTCTAAAATTGGTAAAGAAACGTGATTATAGAACAGGATTAGTGTGGCAGTGATTCCTGCCCTGCACCAAATTGTGCTAAATGGTAATAACCATGCCATCCTGGTAAAATCAATCTGAATTGTATCAAGTAGGGTCTCGGATGTCTTAGAGACACGCGGCACACACGCAAGAAAGGTAATGGATAACTGACTTTCTTCTCCAAAACAGCATTACTTAAAGTCACTACTGTTGCCATGTCGATTATCTTTCAGCAATGAGCCAATGCTTCCATGTGCCCATCACCTTGCAAGTGTTCCCAAAAGCTCATGAGAATGTTGTATTCCCAGGCATACTCCAAGGGGGCACTGTTATGGGAGAATGTAAGCTCCTTAATTATACGCTCGAGCTGTGTCTTGTGAACATTAAAATTATCGCAGGACAGCCAAGCGCGGACACAAACGTTCACTAATAAAAAAGGGGGTTAATTGTAGGTGGGGCCACTCTTCCAAAAGCCATACGGGCCCAGGGTTGCTAGTTGGCTTCCCAGGATTCATTCAGATAGCTGTGCCTCCCAAAACTATATCTATTGTATGTATTGTGTGCACAATATTGATGACAGTCAAGCATGCCAAGCTTGTTGCTGGCCTATCACCAGCCATTTTGCAATATGTGCCTGTTTTGCAATATATGCCAGCTCAATTCCATTCCTGTAATTCCTCAACGTAGGAAAGGCATCTTGATAGTTTTATCTAGTTAAGAATGAACACTAGGGATGGGCGAATAGTAAATTTGTGGTTCGAAGCGAATCCGAAGCGAATAGTGATTTGGTCGAATAATTTTGAATCGAATAGTTCGAATAGTATTTACTGTATATTATTAAGAAAAATTAGCATTTTTGTCATGACCCTTGCACAGTATTTTTAAGGATTGGAACTAGGTATGAGTGAATGTCACTTTTTTGGTTTGAAATGAAGTGGAAGCAGCCTTGAATATTATCAAAATTTGAATAGCAGTAGGGTGCAAGTTATAAGTGGTGCAATATGTTACAACTTAAAAATTACTATACTTAGCACATATAAGCCCATATAACACGTTTTTAAACTTAAAAAAAATATGTACATTGTACCTTGAAGTGTGGCTTCGCGGCAGTGCAGATTTCCCCTGGATGGGTTGTTTCACGGCACAGCAACCAGACGCTGCAGTGAAACCACCTTTACAGGAATTTATGTGCGGTCAAATGTATACATATATTCGTTCATTTCGAATACTTCGAAATTTCGAATAATCTGAATTCGTATCGAAGCGAATTCGAATACTTTAATATTCGTTCGGATATTCGAAACGCCCGAATATTCGCCCATCCCTAATGAACACCCCTTAAAGCTGATGTCATCAGACGCATTAAGAACTGCAAAAGTACGCAAAACACGTTACCATGGTTGAGGGGTAGTAGCTTGGTGACATCTCGTGCAGTACAACCACCCTACTAATTCCTACAGAAGCAGTTCTCCCGCTACCTATAGTATTTGCATGGTCAGCATGTTTGAATGAATGGTGACGTTTTAATATTGTTTAAGCTTAAATGTGTTAATGCTAAAATGACGACATAGCGTATTTTTATGCTGGCAAAATAGTGTTCAAGAAGACTAAGCAGCTTTGCCACGTGCCTGGAGCAGTCGTGAACATGGAGAAAACTAAGATTTGGTTAATAGGGAACAAAACCCTCTAGATCTGCTGGTATTAGTTGGAACAGTGCACCACTCGGGCACCTTGTGCCTTTTCATTGAATACGGAATACTGGGCCACACTGCTCAGTCAGCTCTCACTCTTGTCAAGAGCGCCTTGCAAGCATGGATGGGGCGAGGAGAACTTTCTGTGTTCGCCTGTGCGTAGGTATACAATGTCTTCCTTGTCGCAAAGGTTATTTACGTGTGCCAGGCCTCTTCGAACTGCTCGTGAGATAAAGATCATGCCAAGTTCTATTTTCTGAAAAAGAAGTAATTCCATTCCCATTCCATTCCTCCAAGCGTTGACCCCATTCCATTCCGGGGTCACGAAAACGTGGAATGATTCTGGAGTCATTCCACTTCCGGAGTGGCAACTATGCAACACTGGCCGATTTCAGTTTCTCTTATTGCTGTCACATTGAAGTTGCTAATGTCTGTCCTCGCCATTCCCGGGTAGATATAAACTGTCATACACCTGCGGCGCATATCTGCATACCGAGGCCTTTGGTATACAGGTATGTGCCACACGTGTCTGGAGGAAAGGGTTTGACAACGTACGCGACAGAATATTTACGTTATTCATGTCATGACCAGACAGCCATATTCGTCAAACTCTCTTACCCTCCCATACCAATTTTGGTGCACACCAAGCTAAAGAGGTGATCACGAAAACACCCAGACATAGATACGTAGATAGAAACGCTCTATAAAAAATAAATGCTTCACATTGAAAAAGTATCGTTCTTATCTGGCTGGCACATTTCCCGATGAGCTTGAACAGTTCATTTCATTTGTGAGCAATGAAGGCTATTCTTTTGTGGCAGACATGCTGAAAATTCTAATTCGTGAAAAGTCTGAAGGTGCATCCCCAGATGTTCATGCTGCTCTTAGAATTTTTTGTGCTTGATGGTCACGAATTGCACTAGCGAACGATCATTCAGCAGGCTGACTTTGGTCACAAACAGGCTTCCCTCAACAATGACTAACAGCCACCTCAGCAATTTTATCGCTGCTGAACGTGGGGACGGAGATTTTTAGGAGGGTCAATGTAGAAGATGTCATCAACAAACTGTTCCAGCAAAAGGCACAAGAACACTTGTAGAAACCCACATACTTTTCTTTCTTTTCTGAAAAGATTAATTAAAATATAAAACTTGGATGCCTCATTTCAAGGTTTAATTTCTGCGAAACGCATAGCCTATTTTCTACACTGTTGAAGTAAAAAGAAATTTGTGAATATGTAAACTTTTATTTTACTGCACATGCAGAGAATGCACATGAATTATGAATGTGTTTCTTCCTTTGATAAAATGGATATTGGTTGCAAAATTGTAAATGTATGACCTGTTTAAAACTGAGCAATCTGTACATAAATGAAAGCATGTATGAATGTTAATTCAAGTGCATTCTAAAAACATTTTTGTGAAAGCTCAGTGTCGATCTAATTTTTTCAGGCGCCACCTTTTCTAAATGATGTAGGTCCTCTCATGATGACAACATTTGAATAATAAACCATTTAAATTATAGTTTTGCTCAATCAGCATGATACAATATAATATCACCATTCGTATCAAAACGCTGACTTAGCAGTGCTTAAATCTGTGTTGCTGTATGAAATCACAAAATAGCCAGATGAATGGTAGCGTATTTACTGTAAGGATGTGCGAACACTCTCTTAGAAAGGCCCACCTGTATACTTTGACAGTGCTCACGCGCAGGCAACCAAAGCGTGCGCTGTCAAATTGGTGAAGCAGATAGAGGAAGCCATTTTTCGTGATTGCACTTCCTGATTTTTGAGGGAAGATGTCTTTTGAAACAAGGGTGAACTGCACTAAAACTTAAGATGAAGGGAGAAAACATATACGACACTTATAGTGCACTTCTAAGTGTCGTATGTGTTTCCTCCTTTCATCTGAACTTCTGGCACAGTTTACCCTTCTTTCAGTATGAATCAACAAGCCCAGTAATTCTTAATGCTGTCCAGGCACGAAGCCAGGATCTTTTTTTCTTGGGGGAAGGGGGGGGGGCACTTGCTGGAGGCCATGAAAAACACCCATTTTCCTTATTTATTTTCGGTAAAGCACACAACCATCAGAATTTTGGGGTAGGGGGAGGGCAGGGCCCCTTGCTACATGACTGATGCTGTCTATATCTATTCATCTTCTCGTTAGCGCTTGTCGACGTCCCTTCTCATCCCTTGTGTTGCTTCCGCACTATTACAATTCTGATCCTCGTATAGTTCAATTCTGATGACAATCTGTGAACGTGCTCTGCAAGAAAGTAGACACACAGGCAATGTTCATATACACTTCGGAGATTCTTCGAGTAAATACGGCATGCGTTTTTTTTCTGGCGTCTTCTAAAAGAGCTCCGGTCTCAAGACGTCTTGAGGGGCTAGTTGGTTCATACTATGCAGGAAAATTTGCGCTATACTAGAAAGGACAACACAAAGAAGGAACACTCCAACAGATCAAGCGCACTCGATCTGTTGAAGTGTTCCTTCTTTGTGTTGTCCTTTCTAGTTTAGCGCAAATTTTCTTCCGGTCTCAAGAATGACGAAATATTTAGGCGAAGAAGTGGGGGCGGGGCTGAGGCCCCCCCCTTGTTTTTTTGAACTGGGCCTTAAACTGTTAATCCAGTCCTGTTTGAGAGCTTCATTACCATTCTTTGAGGCATTATATTCAATGTATCAAATATGTTTCAGTGGGCATTACAGGGATATAACCTACCTGGCTTATGAACGCTGGGCAGGTGGATGGGGGGATGTTAGGAGTGGACTTTCAGACTTTTAAGAGTGGACAGGCAAATCTGTCTTGTTGTTGCATGAGTGGCAGAGCATGCCAGTTGAGAATAAATATGAGGTAAGAATTCCAGGCAAGGGTTGTGATAGAATGGCATGTGAACTGTTGGAAGCACTTCATGATGGGGAAGGAGTGATGTGTCTATTAGTGACACATCTGTTGAAACTTGGAAAGGCAGAAAAGTTTCTTGAGCGTTGTCTTGTGATGTTTCTGAATGTTAAATGACTGTGACGTTGCACTTTGCCATACTGCGCATGTGTCTCTTTCCTTACATATTTGCTGGCAAAGCCACAAATATAGATAGTAGATGGAAGTTAACACATGTCCTGTGTTTCTTGTCTTATGTGAGTGTCACTTCTGCATTTTATTACCTCCCTGAAGCTATGCGCGTACATCTTGCCGAGTTATAAGCTTTGTTAAACTATTTATTGTATGTGGCATCGTTGACACAAGATGACAACAGGGCATATGCTAAAGCTCCTGTAAGATCACAGGCCAAAGATAACAACCAGTTTACCTTTGTTAGGACAAAAAGCGGCGGCATTCAGGATATCACTGTTCGCATATGTTTTAAGTACTTCAGTGGAGTCTTGTGAGCTTAAAATGTGGTGCTCCCACAAAGAAAATTTTCTTTCTGTACTGTGACCAACCTGGAAAACTATGTAGATAATAAGTAAGAAATATCACAGTTAGGCAAAATTATGTGATGCCTAACACTCTAAATGAATGCAAGAGTACTTATATTACCATTGTATTGCATGTAGCATATTATATTCGATATGGACCTCAGCTTGCTTTGCCGTGGTGTACCTCTGGGTGTACATCTTCTTACCACTGCGGCATCATTGCCAGAACTAACGTCTCTGTCAACATCCTGTGCATGTGTGTGACAGGTATGAACCAGTGCAGGGGACGCAAGCAGGAGTGGTCACTGTTTACATCTTTAATGCCCTAAGCATGCACACCAGACTATGACTCTACAGTGTCTGACAGCTCTAGTGGAGTAAACATCACTATGGCTGGAGCAATCCCTGTGTGGCACCATCTAGACTGTGACAAGCTGCATACTTTTGCTTGAGACAACTGTGTGGTAGCAAAAAAAGGACACTGTGCAAGGAAAGATTTTTAAGCAAATGTAAGGGTTGCAATGAAGGCTTTCGGAAAAGGTCTGATGTGCCATCTTGCAATAAAGAAGCAACATTTATGCCTATTCTGTCTCACAGGAATCTCCTAAATACTGGCCATACAAGTTTGTGGCTAGGGAGGGATGATGGCCAGGAGATGCCCTCTTGAAATGTTAACCCCTTCTCCAATTTCTGTCTTGGTGCACAGGAAGTTTCGCCCTATAGGTACTTGTTCCTGCAGGGCTTGTAATTGAGCTTACTCTAACCACTTGCTTCACCCAAAGGCCAATACTGGTATTGGAACTTGTTTGCTCATTAGCAATTTTTAATTAAAAAAGTGGCTTCAAGCATTGCACAAACAAAGCTAGAGCATTAAAAGATTACTATGATATCCTACACAGACCTCCCCGATACAATTCGCTAAATAGTCACAAATTACCTGTACATTGTGTGCCTGATTAAGCCGTACAATAGCATGTAGGTTTTCATGTTATTTTTTTAATCAGTTAATTAACCTTAAAAAAACCAGATTGTCCTTAGTGATGCTTGATATACAGTGCATGAAACCAGTGAATATAAACTGCAATGATGCCACCAGGTATCGGCAAAAGTAGATTCACCGTGCTGGAAACTTCATTCTGCATTAAGACTGTGCAGGCATTATCAACAACATATTTTCATTGATTTCATTACTTCTAATTTCCCCATTGGCGTAATCCTACTTCATCCATACCTTGCTGTGAACCCAATAATTATTGACCTTGGGGGTGTTACTAAAGTGACCAGCTTGGCCCGCTACGGTGGTCTAGTGGTTATGACGCTCGAATGCTGACCCGCAGGTTGCAGGATCGAATCCCGGCCGTGGCGCCTGCATTTTCGATGGAGGCGAAAATGTTTGAGGCCCGTGTACTTAGATTTAGGTGCACGTTAAAGAACCCAAGGTGGTCGAAATTTCCGGAGCCCTCCACTACGGCGTCCTTCATAATCATATCGTGGTTTTGGGACGTTAAACCCCAGATATTACTATTATTATTAAAGTGACAAGTTTATTTAAGATACTTGCTAGCACCAGTGCTAACCTCATTAAACAGATGCTTTAATAAGTACTGCTGTGTGCTCATGCCTGCAAGAAATTTTTGGCATCCCCTTCATAGCCATTTTTTAGGACTTGATGATCAGGGATGCGATGCATCTCCACACCCTGATGACAGGCCTAATTACCACCCCATCTTGCCAACAACAAGCAGCCCCTGTAAGATGTTTGAACACCTGCTATCACGTAAGGTCCCCATAAGTTTGCTGAAACCACCTTGCCCTTAGTTCTGGCACAGCATGGTTTTCATAAATTATTTTCTTGCAAAGCTAAACTTGCTTCCTTGACAAACTGCATGTATAATTTAGGCCATTCTCCAATAGCTATTTATCTTGAGTACTCGAAAAAACTCGATAAAGTGAACCATAAGCCACCACTTTTCAAAAAGTTGCTCATCCTCTATGCCTGAGTGTACATTTCCTTAATTATCAGTTTCATTTCGGAGCTTATACATGAAGGCGCAAAATATGGAGTACCACTGGAGTCTATCACAGGTATTTTGCTTTTATTTAAAGGGGCCATGCAACAATTTTGAATTATTTCTGCAATGAACCAGAAGCTTACTGCCTTGCCAATCGCTTGCCACAAAATGTTTTTTTACAGGGTAAATTGTTATAGGCTCATTCCAAAGGCTAAAGTTGGTGGCGGCGCTGTCCGCCGCATTGCCACGAATGAAGCAGGGGACGGCGCGTGCATAATGAAGGCCCACACACGAGTCCTAATGACAGTGCTGCATTTCCATTTTGCACACACACGTGCGCGCGTACTAAGTATGCTTTACCGCAATACTCTGCGCGCGCTTTGCCGCATGACACGGCTTTCTTGCGGCAATGTTGACTTTTAGAAAGACGTTTAGGGTTCGGCAATTTAAGCTGGACAATACTAGAGCTCCCAGCAATAAATTTTCCGTTTTACTTCCTTGTTCATTTGCATGCACCTACGTAAATAGACACTGCTTAGAAAACCGATTGTCATCATCGGTGACATCATAAGCTACATGGACAATATACGTCGGGTGAATGCCTTTATCCTGTCGTTTCCAACTTGTGCATTCCGTATCTGCCTCGCGCAGTTACGCAAGACGGAACTTAAATACAAGCTATGCTTCTAGTACACTTCGCCCAAATGACTGTCTAACTGTAAGCCATTGATCCACGCAACGCACGCACTTACCACACATCCACATACGCCACAGTACTAGCTGTGCGACGCAGTCGGTCGCATCGACCGCGATGTCTTCGCCAAAGGCCGCTCGCCGATCGGGGCACCGTCTCGCCCGCGATGCCATCATGAAGACCACTCGCCGCATCGGTCCCCGTCTGTGAACTCCTGTGACCGCTCCCCCATCTATCCTACCTGAGGATGATGATGATGCTCCTGGGATGATTGGCACCTACCCACTCAGGGGGATCGGCCAAGAGTCGGGTGGATCATATAGTCTGAAATTTTTAGGTGCTAATACAGGTTACAGTATCAATTAGAATGAAGGTTTTTTTTTAATGAATTCCAGTTTTAGATTAGACCGTGTTGCATAACCTCCCAAATGGCCAAAATGATTATGTCATTATGACAATTTAAAAATTATTAGCGGTTGATGTGTCGAATAAGACAATTTGATTCGCATATGAATTTCTCGATAGTAGTGCATATATTCCCGTCCGAGTGCCCCAGCACAGAAGCCCCAAATGACAACAGTGCAGTTGTCAGTTCAATGATTCGTTTTCTGAGAGAGGAAAAACGTCGGCATTTCAGCAAGAAATGTTCGATTGTTTCTACCTCATTGCAAAAGAAACATGTAGGAGAGACCGCCAGACCAGCTCTGTGCATGTATAAATTAAGAGTTGGGATTCTACATCGCAGTCTTGTCGTTGCCACTTCTGTCCCCCTGCCTTGTTTTACACCATTTTCTGCTCCAAGGGAACTGAAGGTGCTGAAAATCTGGCGATGAAGCGAGAATTAGAGTAAGGAATGAAAGAGCGTGCTTTCTAAATCTGGCCGCAGCGACGAATGCCGTAACTGGAAGTAGATCAAGGACTGGGCCTGCAAGGGAAGCCTTTGCCAAAGTGTCCGCAACTTCATTCAATGCTATTCTTTTATGCCCCGGAACCCAAATTAACCGCAGGTTTCGCAAATGCTGTGGACCAAGGATGCGCAATAATCTCAGAGTATGCGATTCAGCTGGGGTTGTTAAAGCAGAACACAATGATAATGAATCTGTGACTATAGCCACAGAAGTTATGGAGACGGGAAGTTTACGTAGGGCCAAAATGACAGCTAAGAATTCAGCCAAAAATATTGGTGTATGATCAGGGTCTTACAGAAAAGGACCAGTTTAGTTGCGTGGAAAAAATACCAACACCGGCCTTTCCTCACACTGCGAAGCATCAGTTGCTATCACAACAGCCGTGCTAATCTGATTTAAGTGATCTTGAAAAGTCCATTCAGTACATTCCAAGGAAGTAACTTCGCGTTGTTAGGGAATATATCATCATATGATATCGCCAATGAACTCAACCTATTATTCATTACCATTATATCATTAGGTTTATGTTTAATGGGTCCAATAGCCGCTGTGTAAGAATCACCTGTGGGGTGTGGAACCGAAGCCACAAGACATTAAAAAACAGCTCTGGCTGGCTTATAAATACATAGTGGTCTCGTCTTATCGGCGATTCATAGACCCTTAAGAATGCTTGAACTGTTAATATTTTAAATCTAGTGTTCAAAGATGGGATTTGGGATTTTTTATATAGAACTGCATTGCTACAAATTTTGGTAACCCAAGGCACCAGCGAAGTGCTTGGCGTTCAAGCAAAACTAGCAAATTTAACTTCCATGCTGGTGCGCCGGAGAATAAGGCACATCCAAACTCCAGTACAGGGCGTATATACATGCGGTAAATCATTATCAATGTGTCTCTGCGCATGCCCCATCGATGATTGCTAATCCTTCTGAGTATTCCGATCGCACGTGATACTCTAGTCGCCATATGTTTAATATGCATACGACAGTTAAGCTTTCCTTCATAAATAATTACGAGGTGCTTCACTGTTTGCACTTGGGGAATGTCTGCTTGATGGAATGAAAGGGATATAGTATTTATGTTGTCTAGTGGAGAGAATGACAGAACTGCACACTTCTGTACATTAATCGTCAAACGAATACTGTCGAGCCAATATTCCAAGGCGGACAAGTATCCTTGTAAAAGGCCGTACAGTGACTGAACGTCACCCGCCGAGGCAAAGAATGCTATATCATCAGAATAAACATACATGTTCACGCTTCGATGACAAGGAATGGAGCTAAGCAAGATATTAAACAATTGCGGAGACAACACTACTCCTTGAGGAACACCGTGTGTTTGTCTGAATTTCCCAGTTGAAATATCACTCTATATGCAGTAAAACTCCCTCAGTCGTCCACGCAATAAAATAGTCAGGCAAGCCAATCTCTTTCATCCTTTCAAGTAAAATCGGGTACTCTACGCTATCGTACGCTTTAGAGATATCTAAAGTAACTAGTGCTGCGTACTGTTTCTGACGCCGTGCCAGCTGGATTCTGCTCTCCAGATCAACGTGTGCACACCATATTGACATCCCTGGTCTAAATCCAATTTGACAGCGACTCAATAATCCTTTAGCGGTCACAAATTTGGTTATCCGTGCGTGTAATAATCTCTCAATTAATTTGACAAAATTGGATGTTAACGAAATCGGTCTAATGTGTCAAGAGCATACTCTTTATTTTTATCTTTAAGCAGTGGAATCACCTTCGCTACTTTCCACACTGAAGGAATCCAAGTGTTTCTTATCGAATAATTTATGGTATCCAATAAAACATTGGCAGTGACATCGAAGAAAATTTTCAACATCTTTGTAGTGATGCCATCAGGACCTGGGGCTGCCGCTGGTAAACCTGATACCACTGAGGATAACTCAGTCAATGACAACTCTTCACTATATTCGAGACTGTCTTGTCACACAAAAGTTGAAGGAATGCAGGAAGAAAATCTAACCTCCAAACCTCTGGCAATTACATCTAGAGAGTCTTCTATTTCTCGGGTAGTTAGCACAATTGATTCTATATTTAAAGAACGCGGAATTAATTTGATTGATCTTAAATACCGAAACAACGCGCTCTTATTTTAAGACTTTGACAGAAATTCAAAATGTTGAACATTGTACTCGTCCTTCGCTCTCGCTACTGTTCGTTTGAATGTCCCTGCAATAAACTTGTAGTTTTTCCAGTTTCTAGGAGACTGATTGTGCATGAGCTGCTTGCACGCTGCTTTCCGTCGCTTATAATCCCTCGAGCAGTCGTCATTCCACCAATTTCTAGAAGTACGGTCTTTCGTTCCCTGTATTTCGAACTCCCGATTTTTTTCGAGAGGAGTCGAGAGTAGCGCAAATATTACGCACGCTGCACGGATTCTCAGCTAAAGGTATAAAAGATTTCCGCAAATTCATTTTAAATATGTTATAATCAATAAATGAACGAACGTTTAACTGCACAGAGTACTGTGAGCAGTTGATCTCGAATACCACTGGAATGTGATTGCTGCTCGTTCCAGCCTCAAATGTCTCCCAGGATAATACCGAAAGTCCTGGACCCGAAAACGTAAGATCCAATACCGATCTAAACTGACCCCGCAGAAACGTTAAGGATCCAGTGTTATGGCAACTGAACTGATTGGATGCCGCCCAGTCCCATAGACACTTTCCACATTGGTCTGTTTTGAATCCCCATGATATATGATGAGAGTTGAAATCTCCAGCTAGTACAATCTTTTTTCCACAACTTAGAAGAATCGAATCTAAGGTCCGTGTATCCTGCACACCCAAAGGAAAATAAGCATTAACCAATGAAAATGTGAAACCTCCTGGAAAAGTTAATTCTACCGCCAAAATTTCACTTTCTGCAGACATTAGCTGAAATGATATTTGTGCTCTGTGACAAAATCTATTTGATACAAAGGTAAGCAAACCACCACCTCTGGATGGACGATCTAATCGAAATGATCGGTAATTAGACAAACTGTAGAATTTGTCAGAAGATAACCAAGTTTCTTGTAGTAGGATTACGTCCGGATAAATTTGGGAAACTAAAACGTTTAAATCTGTAGAAGCAGCAAATACTGATCGGCAGTTCCACTGCAGTACACCGCAGAGGCTACTGCCTCTTCCAAAATATTAGCTGTTGCCTTGCCTTGCGGGAAAATTTTCTTTGATTTTGAGCTGGGAATAGTATCAGTCGCCTTTAGGGGAGGAGTCCTTCGTTTCTGTACGTGCGAGCCAACATCCATGCTTGCGTATTCCTGTGAATCTGCTGTGTAGGCAGATTCACACCGCTTTTTGTCGGAAAGCTTGAAATAGGGCCTTCGTGAGAGGGAGTCGCATTTAAACCATCGATTTGCGAGGGAAGAGCGTTTCGGCTGAGACTCTCTGACTGAATAGACTCCGCTTGAGCCATTAGTCCCATTTGAGATGCTAATAATCCACTAAGGCATTCCGTCACACTTTCTACGACTCTTTCCATCATTTAGGCCATAGCTTTTTCTACAGCTTCTGCTATCACTTGCGAAATATTTGCATCAGTCATCGCCTGGTGTCGCGCAGTCATGCTAGCATATCCATGTTCTCTTTCCTTTACAGCTGAAATAGCCTCTCTTCATGAGCACCGCCTTTTATCCAACATCTCTAAGACTTGGATTTCCTGCGTTCTAGCTGGACAGGTGGGTTCATCAGCTTTGTGAGCACCTCCACACAGGCAGCACTTGTGCGACTGAGCAGTGCAGTCGTTCGGGGAGTGACTCTCTCCACACATACAGCACCGCATGCCAGATTTGCAATCTCCCAAACTGTGTCCATATCGCCAGCAGTTGCGACATTGTAATGGACGCGAGGCAAGCGGATCTACTCTAAAAATAAGAGGCCACACTTTGATTTGATTTCCGAAGGGCATGATGTACCTGCAAACGTGGCAATCACCGACTCTGTTGGAACTCGTTTGTTGTCGACCATTCTGTTGCACCGGTAAATTGCTATCGCACCAGCTGCGGAAAGCTTCTCAAGTGTCTCTGCTGGACTTAAAGTAGCGTCTACTCCGCGAACAATTCCCTTGGTGCAGGCAACGTGCGACGGGATGAAAGCACTCACTTGCATTGATCCAAATGACGAGCATTTTAGAAGATCATACACACAAGCCTGGTCCGGCGATCGGCAGACAATCCCACCTTTGCCAAACTGCTGGACATCAGTAATGTGAAGATAGTGGCACGTGGCCACCTGGAGTTCCGCCTGCACCGCTTTCGGATTGGTAAGCCGAATGGATCCTCCGTGCAGGGGCACTAGCGCTACAGGAATACTGCTCACACCACTGCGAAAAAACGCTTCAAGCGGCATTTGATCAGCTGAGAGAGTGGCTGACCAAGGCGGAGACCGCCCCGGGCCATCTCCAGGAGAATTTGTCGACATCAGTTGTGCTAGCAGCCAATAAAACAGTAAATCACCTTTCAACCACTACGATTTAGATCCGCCCGACCCTTAGACAAAAACCTTGAGTGCTCACTTAGCTGTCTTGAAGGTTGGTTGGTTCCTCAGTTTGGCTCGACCCACTGCGGGGGATAGGCCATGAAGCGGACGGTGCCTTGCTTAGCAGACTAATTCACTTAGTGAAGGAAAAAGTTGAAATGAATTGTTTAGCCTTTACATATAAACTCGCAAGATTTAAAGAAGAGAAAAACAGAATTAAAAAAAAAACGCCTATATGGAAACAACAACAAGAACAATAATAAAAATAAATATATACAGTTGCATATAAGACAACTGAATTCAGCTACACTCAACATTCAATTATTTTGGATTCTCGTAAAAAATTAGAGACAGCATTGAAAACGCTCCTGTGGCTAAAACCAAATATGGTTGCCCCAAATGAAAGAATCACCGGAAGTGACAAATTCAAGCCCAACTTCCGCAGGGGTTCTTCTAGTAGTCTTTTTCTTTGTGTTTTAAATCTTTGGCACGTTAAAAAGAAGTGCTCCAGAGATTCCCTCTCATTACAGTGGAGGCATAACGGTGACTGAGCCAGACCCGACCTGTGAAGGTAAAAGTTCAGTGGTGGGACTCGACAGCGTAGCCTTGTAATTAGTATTTCTTCCTTCCTAGATGAACACCACCTGCTCTTCCAATGGAACTTTAGCTGTGGGAAATCCGATGAAAACAAAGGAGATTTATCGAAGGTATTGGCCGTGGTACGCTTTTCAAATCTCGCTGCTGTGACATACGCTGACGTGGGCAATACAGACAAAATAGGGCCATCATGGGATGATATTGCCAGTGCATCCGCATATTCATTGAGTGCTAGCCCTCTATGGCCTGGTACCCACACTAATCGAACCAGCCGTACATGCCTGGGAATCAGCGAATAGAACGTCTGTAAGGTACTCGATAAATTAGGTGCACTTAAGGCAGAACAGACAGAGAGGCAGTCTGTTAATACAACCACTGCTGAAAGACAGTGGGGCAATTTACTCAATGCTAGGACTATTGCCAGCAATTCAGCCTGGTAAATAGGGGTGAAGTCCGGTAACCGAATCGAGAATGACCAGTCTAGAGAGAATGATACAATTCCCACACCTGCCTTCTCTTCACAAATGGAAGCATCAGTCGCTATCACAGTGTTTGTTTCTAAAGTGGCCAAATGATCTTCCAAAATGCAATTTAGATATCTATATGGTAAATTTTTTGCGTTCTTGGGATATATATAATCAAATTCAATCCTAATTGTTTCTACAGTGCTGAGTATCTGTACTTCCCAGAGGTGAACTTTTAATGGGTCCAAAAGTCTCTGTGTAAAAATGACCTGGGGGCAACGTAATCTAGACCATTGGTGGGTAAAAAATGAGCCTTGGTGGTTAATGAAGACATACTGTGACCTCCTCTGTGGAGAAGCATAGATTTTTAGGAATGTACGTACTGTTAAAATATGAAATCTTTTGATAAGAGACAGCAGGCGTGCTTCGTCGTATAGAATATTGTTTGCAACAAATTTTGGTAGCCCCAGACATAATCGTAATGATTCACGTTCTAACAAAACCAATGGTCAAACTTTATAAGCCGGAGCGCCAGAAAACAAAACACAGCTGAATTCTAGTATTGGTCGAATGTACATGCAATAAATCATGACGAGCACGTCTCTTCGCAAACCGGCACGTTTATTGCTGAGCCTACACAGCATACCTACTGCGCGTGCTCCCTTAGTAGCCATGTTTTCTATATGGGGTCTCCAGTCAAGTTTGTCGGTATAGGTTACGCCTAAATACCTAACTGACTCGACCTGAGGTATCACGGCTTGTCGGTAAAGTAATGAAATTTGCACTGGTACATTTTGTGCGAAAACAACAATTGCACTTTTATTAATATTTAGCGATAAATTAATACCCTCTAGCCACGTTTCCAGGCTATTCATATATTTCTGCAGGATTTGGTAAAGAGTGTGAATGTCTGCTGACGTAGCGAAAAATGCGATGTCATCGGCATACACATACACCTGCACGTTCTGCTGTATGGGAATAGAACATAGTAGAATATTAAATAATAAGGGTGATAACACTGATCCCTGCGGGAGGCCTCTCGTTTGCTTATATTTTGAAGAACTGACACCAGATTGCGAGCAATAAAATTCTCTATCACTCAAGAAAGCATAGACCCATGCCACAAAGTATTCTGGCAGTCCTAAGTTCTGAAGCGAATTTATCAGTTTCACATGCTCCACACAGTCGTAGGCTTTGGTGATATCTAAGGTTACTAAAGCTGAATATTGTTTCTGATATCGAGCAAGCTGTATTCTACTTTCCAGATCAACATGTGCACACCAAATGGAACACCCACACCTGAAACCAATTTGACATGGGCTCAGTGTCATTTTTTCTGACATCCAGCGATCTACCCGGCTATGTTAAATTCTCTCGACGAGTTTTACTAGATTTGATGTGAGTGCTATAGGCCTGATATTATCTAAGGTAAACCCTGCGCCTTGCTTTTTTAATAATGGAATAACTTTTGCAACTCTCCAATCAGCTGGGATCCAAGAATTTCTAATTGAGTGATTAAAAATTTCGAGTAGGCCAAGGGGGTATATTTTATGTACTGCTTTTATTACCGACGTCGTCATACCATCAGGACCTGGAACGGAATTAGGCAGCGTTCTTACCACATTTACTAGCTCAGCAGCTGTGACCTCCTCAAAATCCTCACCCCTCTGAGGGGTCTGGGGTTGGTATAAGAGAACAGTCGTAAAGCGACTCTTTAGGCCCTGAGCTATGTCTTCGAGAAAAGACTTCAGTTCACTTGGTTGTGATACTACAGATTCCACGGTTTTCAGTACTGGAAGAACTTTCTTGGTTCTCAGAAAGCGAAATAGTGCTTGTCTGATTGCTGTCTTTGAGAGAAACTCAGATCGTTCACTGTCAAATTTGTCCTTCGCAATGGCAACGGTTCGTTTAAAACTCGCGGCGGCATACTTATAGTCACTCCAGTTGCGAGGGCACTGGTTGAAAAGTAATTTTTTCCATGCAGCTTTTCTTATTCTATACGCCCGCAAACAGTCCGCATTCCACCAAGGGTTGGTCGAAGCGCTTTTGGAGCTGTGTATGGTAAATTTGGACTTATTCAACGATTCTTTTAGGATGTTGCTTATTCTGATAGCGTCTGGTTCCCTATCATCTGCTCGGTTAGATAAAGCCGCTCATAGTAATTTTCCAAATGTACTGAAATTTACATGCGTAACCGATGGTCGAATCATGGAAGTTACTGGGCATACCATCTCAAAAAATATAGGCATATGGTCGCTACTTGTGCCAGAATTAATAGCAGACCACGTTGAAATGGACAAATTAACACTAGAAAAAGTCAGGTCAAGCACAGAATAAGACTGATTATACACAAACGTGGGAGTTCTGGTGTTGATACACAGCAAGTTATTCTTATTAGCCCAATCCCACAGTCGCTTTCCATTCAAGTCAGTTTTAAAACCCCACGAAATATGATGAGAATTGAAGTCCCCCACTAATATAATATCTTTGCGGCAATATGAAACTACGGTATCTAGAACGGCAGAATTTTGAACACCCGCTGGAAAGTATGAATTAATTAACGAAAATGGGAGGTATCCCGGAATAGTAATGTCTAATGCGAGAATCTCGCTATCTGAAGTCATTAACTGATATGTAATTTTCGCTCTATGAGCAATTTTGGAGGATATAAAAACTGCCAAACCGCCACCGCGAGAGGGCCGGTCTAATCTAAATGAGCGGTAATTTTTAATTTTAAAGAACCTTTCCTCTGAAAGCCAAGTTTCTTGTAAAACAATAACATCGGGGGAATAATGATCACAAAGATGGAATAAATCAGTAGTTGCTGAAAAAATAGAACGGCAATTCCACTGTAATACTTTTAAACTGCCTATTGTGGTGAAATACCAGCAGCACTCACTGCTTTCTCCAAAATGCTATCCTTCAAAAAATCCTTTTTTGATGAGGTTTCCTTCTGGTACTTCTTACTCTTTGCTTTGGAGTTCTGTGAAGACCCCTGTTCTTCAGGAGAAGCATGTCTTTTCATTTTTCTTGAATCAAGGTCCATTTTCTCCGGTATCGAGTCATGGGATCCGGAGTCAGAGCTCCAATCTACCTCGTGTTCAGTAGGTACAATTATTTTACGGCCTGTGTTCGACGTGCTTGGCTTTGGTTTCGAAGGGCCTGGTTCTGATGAAACCTCAGTAATCTCACGTGGAGAAGGTAGTAAAGAATTCTCAGCATATCGATTACCGCCCTGCAAGATTTGCGTCAATTGAGTATTCACTACTTGTGCCAATGATTCGGTTAGGCTCACAAATAGTTTCCATCAACTTCGTCATCGATCTTTCCACCGTTGATGCTATTATATCCGTCAGCGACGAGTCGAGCATCTGATTGGCCCAGTTGGCAGCGGTGGCATAGCCACGTGAGCGCTCTGAAAGAACAGATCGGGCCTCAAGCCGGGAGCATCGTTTCTGTTCAATTATCTCTAGAAGTTGCAACTCCTGTGTCCTCATAGGGCAACCTTCATCATCAGCTGCGTGAAATCCACTACATAAACAACATCTCACTTCTTGGGTTGAGCATTCATTAGTATTGTGTTGTTCAGCGCATGTACGGCACCTCACCTCCGATCTGCATCCCTTTAAGGTATGTCCGTACCTCCAGCATTTTATACACTGAAGTGGGCGAGGGGATAGCGCTTCAACACGATAAATCAGAGGCCATGCTTTGATTTCGGTTGGACGAGTCGTGCCGGGAAATGTCACGATCACCGACTCTGTAGGGACCTTCTTGTTCTCAACGTTACGCGAGCACCGGAATACGGATACTGCTCCTGCTACGGCAAACATTTCTAGTATCACTAGTGGTGTAGGGCTCGAGTCCACGCCACGAACTAGACCCTTCACACAGGCCAAATGGGCCGGCACGAAACAGCTCACCGGATGAGAGGCAAACGTTGTGCATTTCAGAAGATCTGTGATGCAGGCCTGGTCCGGCGAGCAGCACAGAATGCCACCACGTCCAAACTGACGCACCTCGGTGATCAGTTGGAAATGATCAGTTATCTTCCGGAGCTCTTCCTGAATGATTCTCGGGTTTTTCATGCGAATGGATTCACCATTGGTTGGAACCAGGGCCACAGGAACGCTGTTCAGACCACTGCGCAAAAAAAGATCGATTGGCAGGTCATTGTTAGCAAGGGAAGCCGACCAGGCAGAATATGCCTGGCCGGGAGTCGAAAGAGACATTAGGTTGAAATGTCTAAGAGCACCGCCCGATTCGGCCGCACCCCCGCAGTAGGAAGCACGTAGACACCCTTGAAGGAACCGCTGAGGGTGAACACGACTTGAAGGCTTCCGAACAGCAGCGCGTCGAAACGATGGCGACCACGCTGCCGCTTCGATTTCTTTCTCTTCCTACTTTTCTTTTTTACTCACTTCCCCAACACCTAAAGGCGCTTTGCCGTGTCACCACAAGGTAGACAGAAATTAGCGCCTTCCTTTCCATCAAGAACCACTACTGCCAGACATTCACAAATCGTATGGCCTTTA